>NC_052037.1:2554027-2761051 GCF_015832195.1 Motacilla alba alba
CAACTGGGACACCAAACTCATCCAGTGGCTCCACACCACGCTGGTGGAGACCCTGAGCCTGCCCGTGCTGGCTGCGTACCTGGATGCCCTGCAGACCCTGAAGGGAAAGGTGATAAAAGCAGGAGGAGGCTTGGCTGTGGCAGCTGGCGGAGGGGAGAGGCCGGAATTGTCGTCCCGTGGTTTGGGTGCGTTTTCTCAGTCCCCCCTGGCCTCTGCTCGCAGATCCCCACGCTGATCGACAGGATGCTGCTCTCCTCCACGGCCAAGACGGGGGCAGCAGGGGCTGAGGCGCTGTCCCTGCTGCTCAAGAGACCCTGGGACCCGGCAGTGGGTGTCCTGTCCCATAACAAACCAGTGAGTGCCCTGGGGGGTGTGGGAGTCCCGTGGGAGCTTCAGTCTCCCCCTCCTCTGCCTCTGTCCTCTCCCTGGGCTCTTCAAGTGATTTACACTTGGTCTGTGGATGGAAGGGACCCACCGGGATCATCAATCCTTGCACAGACACCCCAGAATTCCCCCCTGGGCATCCCTGGGAGCCCTGCACAGACACCCCAGAATCCAAAGGCTCCTGGAGCTCCGGCTGTGCCCATTCCCTGGGCAGTGCCCAGCAGCCTCTGGGGAAGAACCATTCCCAAATCCCACCCTGTGCCTGCCCTGGCCCAGCTCCAGCTGTCCCCTGGGTCCTGTCCCTGTCCCAGGGAGCTGTCCCTCAGAAAGGAGAGTCCCTCCTGTTGGAGAATTCCTCCTGGGTATCCCGAGGGAGCTTTGGTTTGGGAAGACAGTTAAAGAGCTGTGCAAGATCCTTCCCTGTTCCTCGTGGGGCAAGGAGGCCTTTGCTGGGAACGCTGCTGTCCCTGACACGGCTCCTGTTGGACTCTGCAGAGCAAGCTGCCCGGATCCCCCCTGATCCTCATCGCTTCCTCCGGCCCCGCCAACTCCCTGTTCCCCACGTCCCGACGGCACCGCTTCTGGCAGTCGCAGCTCTCCTGCCTGGGAAAGGTCTGTAGGGCTGGATCTGGGGGGCTGGATCTGTGGGGTTCTTCTGTGGGGTTCTTCTGTGGGGTTCCTCTGTAGGTCAGGCTCTGTGGGGTTCCTCTGTGGGTCAGGCTCTGTGGGGCTCTTCTGTGGGGTTCCTCTGTAGGTCAGGCTCTGTGGGGCTGCCTCTGTGGGGTGGCTCTGTGGGGTTCCCGACGTTGTCCCCAGCCCTGCTGGCTGTCACTGACGCTGTCCCCAGCCCTGCTGGCTGTCCCTGATGTCCCCTTTCCCTCACAGGTGATCCCCATCGCCACGTCCCTGCTGAACAACGGCAGCGGGGTGGGAGTGCTGCAGTGCCTGGAGCACATGATCGGCGCTGTCAGGGGCAAGGTGGCCGAGGTGAGGGACAGCAGGAGGTCCCCCCGTGCCCCCTGCCCCGTGCCCAGGGGAGCTGTGCCACCCTGGGCATCGTCCCAGTGTCTGTCCCAGCTCTCCAGCTTTGTTTTGTGTCCCACAGATCCACAACCACTTCTCTCACAAGCAGATCATCCTGATCGGGTGGAACACGGGTGCCTTGGTGGCCTGTCACGTGAGTGCCCCGGTGCCCTGTGTCCTTGGGGGGCACAGGAGGAGTGTGGGGCTGTTAGAGCAGGTCCACAGGAGGCCATGGAGCTGCTCCAGGACTGGACCTGGGATGGGATGTGTCCCTGCTGGGCTCTGGGAATGCTGAGCTGGGATGGGATATGTCCCTGCTGGGCTCTGGGAATGCTGACTGCTCTCTCCCTGCCCAGGTTTCTGTGATGGAATATGTCACTGCTGTCGTGTGCCTTGGCTTCCCACTGCTCACCGTGGACGGCCCCAGGGGGGTAAGGACCAGATGGAGCTGCTTCAGGAGCTCTGCTTGTCTCTAAACCTCCCTGGCTTGTTTTGCGGAATGGTTCCTGGAGAATTGGCTGATTTTTTGGGGGAATGTGGGTGTCCCTGTTGTTTGGAGGAGGGGCTTTAGCAGCCCTGCTGGGATTCTTGATCCATGGCTGGCGTGAGGAGTGCTCTTGGCTTGTCTCTGCTGTGGTGTGCTTTGGGAGCTCCTTCCTGGGGCCTGGATCCATCATTATCCATGTCCCATGTCCCTCGTTATCCGTGTCCCATGTCCCTCATTATCCATGTCCCATTATCCATGGCCTGGATCCCTTGCTATCCATGGCCTGGCTCCATTTTTCCCTGTCCCGTGTCCCTCCTTATCCCTGTCCTGGCTTCCTTATCCATGTCCTGTGTCTCTCGTTATCCCTGTCCAGTGTCCCTCATTTTCTGTGTCATTTCCACGGGAGCCCAGGTTTGTCCCTTGTGGGTGTGACAGCCCAGGGACTGGTGATGGACCCAGCCATGTTGAGGAGTGGCTCCTTCCAGGGGCAGTGGAATTCCATTGGAAAGGTTCCATTTTCTGGGGCACGCTGCAGCTCCGGCAGAGTTTCCCTTTGGGCCTCACCCCGGGATCTCCTGAGCCCATCCTGGGCTTGCAGCTCCATCCCTGCCCTGTTGCAGGATGTGGATGATCCCCTCCTGGAGATGAAGACCCCGGTGCTCTTCGTCATCGGGCAGAACTCCCTGCAGTGCAACGTGGAAGCCATGGAGGATTTCCGGGAGAAGATCCGGGCGGACAACAGCTTGGTGGTGGTGGGAGGAGCAGATGACAACCTCAGGTGAGGTTCTGTCCTCCTGGGAATTCTGGGCAGCACCTGAGCGTGCTGGGGATGCCAACCCCAAATCTGGTGCTGGAACGAGGTGGGAATTGCACGGGAATATTCCAGACTTGTCTGTGTTGGGAATAACTGCAGGAAAAACCCCTATGGGAATGGGCCTGGTTTAGGGCTGCACCAGCAGCGCAGAGGAGGTTTTGGGGCATCCCAGGAGTCAGGAATCTCTAGCAGTGAAAATCCATAAAGGAGAGGAAAGGAAGTGACCTTAAACTGACGCTGGCTGTGAAGGCAGAGCTCTGAAAGGTCAGCTTGGCTTTGCAAAACGCTTTGGGGAGTTGCAAAAAGGATCTTTGTCCTCGTTGGGTGAAGAATGATGGGAGCGTGCTCGTGGAAAAGTGTGGATTTCCACCTGGTTTGGTTCTTTTTTATCCTCTAGGATAAGCAAAGCCAAAAAGAAGTCAGAAGGCCTGACCCAGAGCATGGTGGACAGGTGCATCCAGGTACCCACGGGGATCAGGAAAAGGAAGGAGTCAGTGCTGGAGTGTCCCAGGTCACAGCAGGGATGGGTTGGATTGGAGGGAATCTTCTCCTCAGGGGGGTTTGGGAGGGAGGAGTGAGATCCCTGCGGGTGCCCCTTACCCTGAGCAGTTTCCTGAGTGTCCCAACACATCTGCTTGAGGACACAGCAGCATTTTGGGAGAAACCACTGTGGTTTTTCCCCACAAGTCCTAAATTGGTGCTTTGTGAGCTTCACTGAGAAATCCACGCTCTGTCTGTGAGGTTTTGGGGATTTCCTGCAGGATACCAAACCCACAGAGTATCCCCCTGGGAATGCTTCATTTCCTTGCTTCGAGCTGTGCAGCTCCATTGCTCAGAGACCTGCCCAGCGCTGAATCCCACCGTTTCTCCCAAAATTCCCAGGATGAGATTGCAGACTTCCTGACAGGGGTGCTGACCCGGGCCGAGAGCCACTCGGGCTCCGAGCCCCGCGACCTGGACGCCGAGAGGAAGAAGAAGCCCCGTGAGTGCAGCAGGAGGGATCTGTCCTTCGAGCTGCCCGAGAGGAGCAGCAGACCCGCCTCCCCTGCAGCCAAAGTGCCAGCCTCGCCCTCAGGCTCCGAGGTGAGGGCTCCTCCCAGCCTAATTCCAGCTGGGGGTGTGCAAAGAGGGGCTTTTGTGCCACCAGAATCTCCCAAATCTGTGCTGAGCGTTGGGACAGGGAGGTGAGAGGATACCCAGGGGGACGTGGCCTCAGGGGAGGTTTAGATGAAAGATTTGGGAAAATCATCTCCTGGGAAGGGTTGTAAGGCTTTGGATGTTCAAAACACAGCTGGATGTGGCACTCGGGGACAGGGGTTGGTGGTGACCTTGCTGTTGACAATGGCATTGATCCTGAAGGTCTTTCCCAGCCTTAAAAATCCCAGGATTCTTACGGTGAGGGGAACGAGTGCTCAGGGCCACGGCTGCCCCAGGCAGACATGGGCTGAGTGTCCGTCTGTCCCAGCAGGACCTGTCCAGCGTGTCCAGCAGCCCCACGTCCAGCCCCAAGACCAAGGTGGCCGCGCTGGCCCTGCCCAAGCCCAGCCAGGTGGGCCCCACGCAGCTGCAGAGGAGGCCGGTGCCGAGGCCCGACGCCGTCCTGACCCACAAGCAGGCCCAAGGTAATTCCCTGCAGCTTCCCCACCCTTCCAGCAGCTGCAGCTTTGGGATTTCTCTCTCTCTGGACCTGTGCTGGTTCTTGTTTTGCCTGTCCTGTGTTGAATTCCGAGCTCCCCCTGGCAGCTTTCTCTGCAGCTCGGCGCCTGTCGCTGCCTCGGAGGGTTGGAAATGTTGGAAATGCGTTCCTGCAGCTCGGGGAGCCTTGCTGCTGTTGGGACTGGGGAGGATTTTCTCTCTGGCTGACCCTGTAGCCGTGCTCTGATCCTTTTGGGACACCCTGGGCTGGTGTGTCCTTCAGGGCTGCCTGGGGACACCCCGAAGGTGCTCAGGAGATGGTTGAGGCTGTTGCATTGAGGTGGAAACCGGATTTGGGGAATTCCAGAACCATCCTGTGGGAAACCTGCTGTGGAGAAGGAGCCAGCTTGAGCTGTGGGGTTTTGTGGTTTTGGTTAAAAACCTTCAGTCTGGTGAACTTTGGGAGCTCAGGGAGTGCTTCTGTGGCTGAAGATCCCTCCTGGCACATTCCAGCAGCACCTGGGGGATGGCTCTGCATCCTCCCTTCTCTCCTTGCTGTGCTCAGGACAGACCTGGGGGTGTCCCCTGCAGCAGTGACCCTGCACATCCATCAGTGTCCCCTGCAGGTCCGTGGGTGTCACCTGCAGCTGTGACCCTGCACATCCATCAGTGTCCCCTGCAGGTCCATGGTTGTCCCCTGCAGCTGTGACCCTGCAGGTCCCTGCTGGCTCGGGATGGGCTCCAGGGGGAAGCTGCAGCCTGGGTCTGCCTCATTGCTCAGCCCAGGCACTGAAGGGCAGGAGGAGGCTCTGTGATGGAGCCGTGTCCTGGTGCCTGGTTTTGGTAGGAATGCTGGGATGATTTCCAGTGCCTGGTTCTGTCAGGAATTCTGGGATTGATTCCCAGTGCCTGGTTCTGTCAGGAATGCAGCTCTGGGGTTTCCTGTGCGTGGGAGCTGGGCTGGCACCGAGGGAGCTGGGCTGGCACCGAGGGAGCTGTGCACGGCCCCGTTCCCTTCCTGGCACCCCGAGCCACCCCAGCAGCCCCTTCTGTGTCCCCCAGTTCCGGTGGTGGCCTCCGAGCACTCACAGGGGGCTGACAAGGACGATGGGAGAGTGCAGCTGAAGAGGCAGCAGAGCCCCAGCCCCACCCCGAGCTCCAAAGCCTCCAAACGAGCCAAAATCAAGGTGACCATTGTGTCCCACGGAGATGCCGCGGGCACCGGAGCAGCCCCCAGCAGCCAGGCTGAAAGTGAGTTGGCACCTGGCTGAGGCACCTGGCAGGGCCTGCAGGGAGGGGGCTGTGCTTTCTTAGTCCTGGTTTTATCTTAGTCCTGGTTTTATCTTAGTCCTGGTTTCATCTTAGCCTGGTTTTTGGAGGATGTAGCTGCAGGTGTGAGTGCCTGGGGGACCTTGGCAGGAGCCATTTTCCCACGGCCTTGGAATTCCATGGAATTCCACCCTCGTGAGGAACAGCCTGGAGCTGGAGGGGATCCTGCAGCTCCCTCTGCTCAGCACCTTCCTCTGGAGGCCCAGAGCTGCTGGGAGCAGGATGGATACTGGTGCTACTGGGAGCAGGGTTCTGGTGCTGCTGGTGCTGCTGGGAGCAGGGTTCTGGTCCTGCTGGGAGCAGGGTTCTGGTGCTGCTGGGAGCAGGGTTCTGGTGCTGCTGGGAGCAGGGTTCTGGTCCTGCTGGGAGCAGGGTTCTGGTCCTGCTGGGAGCAGGGTTCTGGTGCTGCTGGGAGCAGGGTTCTGGTGCTGCTGGGAGCAGGGTTCTGGTCCTGCTGGGAGCAGGGTTCTGGTCCTGCTGGGAGCAGGGTTCTGGTGCTGCTGGGAGCAGGGTTCTGGTCCTGCTGGTCCTGCTGGGAGCTGGGTTCTGGTCCTGCTGGGAGCAGGGTTCTGGTTCTTCTAGGAGCAGGGTTCTGGTGCTGCTGGTCCTGCTGGGAGCAGGGTTCTGGTCCTGCTGGGAGCAGGGTTCTGGTCCTGCTGGACCCCTCTCTCCCGTTGCTCCCGCCTGGCCCCCGCTGCTGCCTGGGGGCTCGTGGTGAAGTTGCTCCCTCTGGAAGAGTTCCGTGCCCTCCGGATCCCCCGCCCGGCCGAGCTGCCCGCTCTGCTGATCCCCGTGGGGCTGGAGTGTGGCAGGCCCCCCTGGCGTCCCCATCCCAGCGAATCCCAGCTCCCATCCTGCCCCTGCACCTGCAAAAAGCCCAGGAAGAGCCGGTGGGCTCCATCTTCCTGCCGCAAGACACAAACCCATATCCTTCTGGAAGGTTCCACTTGATCTTCTGGCACCTTTGAAAAACCTCTTGCTTTCCAGAATCGCTTTTTTTTTAAATTATTATTATTTTTTTTTAATTTTCCCAACTTTACTTCTTTCCACAGAAAGGAAATGAGTGGCAGCAGTAAACATGAACCCAAACGAGAGTTGCCTCTTTGCCAGGAGGAATGCACGAGGATGGAATGCAGTTGGATCCCCCCAGTGCTGCAATAAACAAATTGACAAATCCCTTGACTTGGCGCATCCCTGTGTATTTTGTAAAGTGTCCTGAAGCACGAATCCTTACAAAAATCACCCAGATCCCAGCAATCCATCCATGCAACAGGAGGGGATTAGTGGACAGGACTTTAGGAGAGAGATTTGCGTTTGGTGGCAGGGGCCTGAGGTTCCTTAGGGATTTCGGGAGGCCGTTCCTTCCCTCCTGCCTCTGCAATCCATATCTTGTGTGTTCTAACCGGATTTTGCTCCTCCCAGTCTGGGATTCCCACAGAAGATGCTCTGAGAGCTTGGATGGGTGCTTGGAAAAAGGGGGATCCCGGCGGGTTTGTGGGGGACAGGAGCTGAGCCTTCTCCTTTCTGTTTTGCAGTTGTCTCCGGGAAGCCGCTGCCCCTGGGCCAAGCCGTGTCCAGCCCCAAGGAGCTCTCAGGGCTGCTCTCCACCCCAAAGTGAGTGGGAACTGGGGAGTTTTTGGGGTGGGATTTGGGGAAGGTTCTGTCCCCAGAGGGGAGGAGGTTTGGGGTGGGATTTGAGAAATCTTCTTCCCCAGAGGGGAGGAGGTTTGGGGTGGGATCTGGGAAAGGTTCTGTCCCCAGAGGGGAAGAGGTTTGGGGTGGGATTTAGGAAAGGTTCTTCCCCAGAGGGGAGGAGGTTTTAGGAAAGGTTCTGTCCCCAGAGGGGAGGAGGTTTGGAGTGGGATCTGGGAAAGGTTCTGTCCCCAAAATCTTTGCTCCCCGCTGGAGTTTTCTGGCCTGGGGGAGGCTCTGAAGCTCCCGTGGGGCCTGGGAGTGGCAGGAGTGGAGGTGCTGTGGCTGCGTCTGCTGTGATTTCCCAGCCTCGGGTTTGTTCCTCTCTGTCTTTGTGGTGGCTTTGGCAGAAATTCTGTGTTTAACCCTTCCCTCCTGGCACCTTTGCAATGAAAAGAACATTTTTGTTGCAAGGGCAGGGGAGAGGAGCCTCAAAGCAGCCGGTGAAGGGCACGAGCTGTGCACTGCTGGGGAGTAAATCTCACATTGACGCCTTTTTTCCATCCTAAAATAGAAATATTTTCAAGTTTTGGGGCACAGGGCTCTGATCTCATTCCCAGAGGAGCCGTGGAAGTGTTGGACAGGGCTCAGGGGCAGGTGTCCCTGCTGGTGGCACTTTAAGGCCCTTTCCAACCCAAACCATCCCAGGACTCTGTGATCTGGGATAGGAGAGGAAGAGCTGGTTTGAAGTCAATAAAGAAAATCCATTTTATTCATAACATTAAATTTTAAATAAATTAAAAACGGAGCTCAGACAGGGACAGTGCCTTTGGGGCAGGGTGACCCTGGGAGGTGAGCACAGCCACCAAGCTCTCCCAGTTTGGAAATCCTTGGATTTGGCTGCTGCCCCGGAAGCTTCTCTCGCACTCGATGATTTTTAGGGTTTTTCCAGCCCTGCTGTGCCTGTCCAGCTCAGCTCCTTCCCTCAGCCCTGCCTGTCCCAGCCCTCACCGGCCTCTCTCCCCTCCGTTTTAGGCTGAGCTCAAGCTCTGAGGCCTCGCTAAGCCCGGCTCAGCCCGGCATCCCCAGCAGCTCCGCCCCCAGCGCCTTCCACGCCCTGCAGAGCCGGCTGGTGGCCAGCAGCAGCCACGGCCTGCCGGCCCAGCCGGCCCCCGCCCTGCCAGGTACCCGGGCAGAGCTCACGGCCTTGGGGGGGATCCTCTGCTCGCCCTCCCCGGCCTGGCTGAGGTGGGAACGGTGGGAACGGCGGCGTTGGTGTGGGAAACAGCAAAACCCCAAACCCTGCCGCGTCCCGCAGCCTCCCCTCTGCGGCTGCAGCAGGGAAAGGGAGCCAGGCCAGGGGGCTGGGGCGAGATCTGGGGAGGGTTCTGTCCCCAGAGGGGAGGAGACTTGGGGTGGGATCTGGGGAGGGTTCTGTCCCCAGAGGGGAGGAGGTTTGGGGTGGGATCTAGGAAAGGTTCTTCCCCAGAGGGTGCTGGGCACTGCCCGGGGAATGGGCACAGCCCCGAGGCTGCTGGAGCTCCAGGAGCTTTTGGATTTTGGGGTGTCTGTGCAGGCCTCCAGGGGCTGGATTGGATGATCCCAGTGGGTCCCTTCCCGCTCAGGACATTCCCTGATCCCATAAACGAGCTGGGGGTGGGTCCCCAAAGCTCTCAGGTTGAAGAACAGCTGGGCCAGCCCCGGGATTTGGTGCTGGTGGCCCCTCCCAGGCTGACCCTGTCCTTCCCTGGCCTTGCAGGAGCAGCCTCTGCCAGCAGCCTGCTCCAGGGGCTGAGCTTCAGCCTGCAGGACATGGGCACCAAGGCCTCCAGCCTGGCCCCCAGCGTGGCCACCGCCGGCTCACCTGTGCAGGTCAGCAGCCCCTGGAGACCCCACGGGGCAGGGGAGGCTTTGGGGGGCAGAGGGAGCCTGGGTGGGAGATCAGGGGTGTGCTCTGGCTGTTCCTGGAAGGGCTCTGTGAGGAGCTGTGTCTGTGCAGGCAGCCCCAGGCTGCTGAGCTGGGAGGGATCAGTAGGAAAAGCCACCCTGGCACCTCTCAGCATCCCACTTGGAGCCACTCTGAGTTCCAGGAGGGGTCAGTGATCATTCCCTGGGAAAAGCCACCCTGGCACCTCTCAGGGTCCCTTTTTGTCCCACTCCAAGTTCCAGGCTGGGAGGGACAAATCCACCAGGACCAGCCCTGCCCATGGCCGGGGAGAAGTGTGGAACCCCAAAGGTTCTGCTGGAGAGGGGAGTGGCCATCCCGGCCTGGCCGGGCTCGACAGGAGCTCAGAGCTGTGCCTGTCCTTGCAGAGCTCGGCTTAGCTCTGCAGCAGCTCAGGGCTGTCCCTGTCCTTGCAGAGCTCAGAGCTGTCCCTGTCCTTGCAGAGCTCAGGGCTGTCCCTGTGGCCCTGCAGGATCTCAGAGCTGTCCCTGTCCTTGCAGAGCTCAGGGCTGTCCCCCTGGCCCTGCAGCAGCTCAGGGCTGTCCCTGTGGCCCTGCAGGATCTCTGAGCTGTCCCTGTGGCTCTGCAGGAGCTCAGGGCTGTCCCTGTGGCCCTGCAGCAGCTCAGGGCTGTCCCTGTGGCCCTGCAGGATCTCTGAGCTGTCCCTGTGGCTCTGCAGGAGCTCAGGGCTGTCCCCCTGGCCCTGCAGCAGCTCAGGGCTGTCCCTGTCCTTGCAGAGCTCGGCGCTGAAGGCCCCCGCAGCCCTGCAGAGCCTGGCTGCCCTCGGCGCGGACGCGGGCGCCGTGGTGCGCACCATCCCCGTGGCCACCTCGCTGGCCCTGGGGAGCTCGGCCAGCGGCAAGCCCACGGCCATCCACCAGCTGCTGAGCAACGGGGGCCTGGCCAAGCTGGCCAGCAGCCTGCCCGGGCTGGCCCACATCTCCAACCAGGCCGCAGGTGAGCGGGAGGGAGGGAGGGAGGGAGGCGCTGCCCCTGCTCGGAGCTTTTTCCCCAAAGCTCCTCCTGCTCTGAGGGCTGGTGGATCCAGGAGGCCCCGTTGGGAGGTGGCTCCAAGAAGCCCCGTTGGGAGGTGGCCTCCGCCGTTCCTGGTGTCTCAGGGACGTTTCTGTGTGCTCTGCAGGCCTCAAGGCCCCGGCCACCATCACGGTGACGCTGAGGGGACAGCCCGGCCGCGTGGGCACCCTGAGCCAGGCGGGGCTGGGCACAGCTCAGCCCCAGCTGGAGGAGCAGCCCCAGGGCCCTCAGGTAAGGGGGACACCTCTCCTTGCTCACCTGGCCCTGCCGGGTGTGGCTGTTCCATCTCTGGGCTGTGAGGAGGGGGTGACAGGAGCCAGGGCATTGTCACTGTGTCACTGTGTCTGTCCAGGTTGGATTGTCCTTGGTACCATGGAACTGTGGGATGGTTTGGGCTGAAGGAGACCTCAAATCCCACCCCGTGCCCTTTTTGGGCTCAGAGGGACCTTAAATCCAACCCCGTGCCCTTTTTGGGCTCAGAGGGACCTCAAATCCCACCCCGTGCCCTTTTTGGGCTCAAAGGGACCTCAAATCCGACCCCGTGCCCTTTTTGGGCTCAGAGGGACCTCAAATCCGACCCCCACCATGGCAGGGACACTTCCCACTATCCCAGGTTGGTTTGGCTCGTGCTGTCCCAGACCTGACCCTGCCCCCATGGTGTCCAGGAGTTCCCAGGCAGAAATCTCAGCATTTTGGGATTTTCTTCCCTCGGCCTTCCCGAGTTTCTTGCACTGTCTGAGCTCAAATCTTGCAGCCCAGAGCTGGTGCCCCTCAGATCGGTGGGGACGGGTCTGAAATGGTGTCAGAGGCAGCTTTGGTGTTTTCCAATCCCCCTCAGAGCTGCCCTTGGTGTCCCTGTCACCTTGAAACCCTCTGGACACCCAGGAACAGGGCTGGGCCTGCTCTCCAGGCTGAGACCATCCAGGAAGGGGTTAATTTTTTTAGATCCCGACTTTACAACTGAGCCCGTGTGTGCTCCAAAGCAAACTGAAAGCAGCTCTGACAGGAAATGAGGCTTTGTTCCTAATTTTAGCCCTGACATCAGCAGGGGGGTTACGTAACCTTCCCCAGCAGCTGAGCTGAGATTCCCCTGAGGGCTCCGCAGCAAGCTGGGTTTAAATTTGGGGCTGAGCCGTGCTTTAGGGTGGGCACTTCCCTGTGGGCATGGCAGGGGTCTCCCCTGGGAGCAGGGTGAGGAGAAACCCGAGGGTTCGTGTGGCTGGGAGGTGAGGATCAGAGGAAAACTGGGTTTATCTTCTCCCTCAACTTCATCTTTCTCACTAAACTTGCACCTTGCGGGGTGTCTGTCCCCTGCAGTGTGGGGACAGCCACAGCTCTGCGTCCTGTGCTTCTCCAAGGGCTGGGGTTTGGGTGAGGATGGAGCTCCCAGCCCTTGGGGGCAGGAATTCCTTCCCCTTGCTGACCTCTGCCCTGCCAGGGACGCAGATTTCATGCAGTCAGGGCAGGCCTGAGCTGGGCCTGGCTGGAAAAGGTCACAGCATCCCAGAGGGGACTTTGGAGCCCATCCTGTCCCACCAGGGACACCTTTCCCTGCCCCAGGGTGCTCCGAGCCCTGCCCAGCCTGGCCTTGGGGGCTGCCCTGAGGGGCCTGGCTGGGCAGGAGCCCCGGGGCACCCTGCCCCAAGGAGGGACCTGGGGGGCAGAAACTGCAGGGAGAGAGGAACTCCTGAGGGAGCTGAGCGGGGAAATGCTTCCTGGGGAGCTGGGGGTGGAGCTGCGCCAGTCTGGGTGCCCTGGCAGTGGAGCTGTGCCAGGTTGGGTGCCCTGGCATTGGGAGCTGTGCCAGGTTGGGTGCTGGCTCTGGGTGCCCTGGCAGTGGAGCTGTGCCAGGTTGGGTGCCCTGGCATTGGAGCTGTGCCATTTGGGTGCTGGCTCTGGGTGCCCTGGCAGTGGAGCTGTGCCAGGTTGGATGTTTGGTTGCCCTGTCTGAGCTGTGCTGGGTTGGGTGCTGGCTCTGGGTGCTCTGGGTGCCCTGGCAGTGGAGCTGTGCCAGGTTGGGTGCCCTGGCAGTGGAGCTGTGCCAGGTTGGATGTTTGGTTGCCCTGTCTGGGCCGGGCCAGTGCTGGGGCATGAACCAGGCTCGGGGGGGACGTTCTGCAGCCCAGGGCGGGCAGGATGTCCCCAGAGCACTGACCCTGTCCCCTTGTCCACAGTGAGCACACGGAGCCCCTGTGGCGTGCGGGGCCAGGCTGGCAGCGCTGGCTGGGGCTGCCCTGCGCCAGCCCACGGTGGCACCTGTCCTGCAAGGCACCTCCAGGACGCTGTGGGGACACTTTGGGGACACCGTGGGGCTGGCCAGCAGCAGCCATGCTGTCCTGGGGGCTGTGGGGACCCCCAGAATTCCCGGAGGGTGGGAAAGGGGGGGTATTTTTCTGGGTTTGTTGCTGTTTAATAAAAAAAATTCCCTTTTTTAAATTTTTTTTTTAAATTTTGTTGTGCTTTTGGACTGAGTTTGTGGCTGTGGCCACTCCGGGGGTGGCTTTTGGTGAAGGGTGGATTTTGTGAGTGGTGGAGGCTGGAGGGACAGAGCAGGGAAGGATCCAGGGAAGGATCCATGCTGAAAAGAATGGAGAAGTCATAAAATAATCCGAGAATCCTGCGATCTGCTGAGAGGCAGGGGACCCACTGGGATCATCCAAAGGACCTGGGGGCAAAAATCACCTGGGGGCAAAAAAGGACCCCGAGGCACAAAGGAGCTGGAGGGAAAAGGGGACGAAGAGGCAAAAAGGATTCTTGGAGGCAAAAAGGAGCTGGAGCTGTTGCTGGGCCAGTTCCCACCTGGACACGGGGCTGCTCCATGGAATTGCTGCCATTCCCCCAAAACGGAGGTGGAAAAGCTCCTCCTTCCCTCCCCGCAGACGAGTCCTCAGCCCTGCAGCTCTGGGTTCAGGGAGAGGATCCCCCCACGCCCTGCCCTGATCCCGAGGGCACCCCAAACTCTCTGCCAGGCAGCTTTGTTCCCTTTCCACCTCCGCTGGAGCGACCCGAACCCCGAACCCGGCTGCGGGGGCCCAGGGATGGGAAGAGCCATCCCCCAGCTGTGCCCCGGCACGAACAGAGACCTCCAGCACCGCTTTTGCTGCCTTTTTTTATCGATTTCTCTGTGGATATATAGAAAATAGAACCGTGGGGCGCCCCCAGCGCAGCCGCCGCCGGCTACGAACGGCTCTGAGCTGGGCGATCAAATCCCAGCCCGGACTGTCCCCTCGCTGTCCCCTCGCTGTCCCCTCGCTAGGGCCTGCCGTGGTGCGGGAAGGCCGGGACGTGCGGGGAGCTGCAGGAGCGCTGCCCGTGCCACGGAGCCGCCGGGTACAACCGCGGCGAGCTCCCGTAGGACGCGGGCGAGCGGCCGGCGCCGGTGGCCAGCGGGCGGCACAGCTCGGAGGCCACCACCAAAGGGCTGGGGAAGGCCGGGATCACCACGGGGCTCACGGAGAGCGCCGGGGCCACCGGCACGCCCTGGGTTCTCAGCTGCTCCAGGGGGCTCCCGAAGCCGCCCGGGAAGTGCAGCGCGGCTCCCTTGAAAGCGTCCGGCGGCAGCGGCGCCGCGAAAGCCGGAGTGGCCACCACGGCCTTGGGTTTGGCCAGCGCTTGGCTCCGCCTGTCCCTGCCCTCCCTGGCCAAGGGGGACACGGCGCGTGATTTGGCAGCGGCGCCGAAGGGCTCCTCGTCCTCCTCCTCATCATCATCATCATCATCATCTTCCTCCTCCTCCTCCTCGTGGCGGCCGTGGCCGGCCCGGCCGAAGGTGGCCCCGGGGGGCACCCAGCAGGCCTGGACAGCGGCGGCCCGGCCCTCCCACGGCCGCCCCGCCGGGCTCCGCAGCTCCGCGGGCTGCTCCAAAAAATCCTTCAGGCCGGAGAAGTAGCCCCAGAGCGGGGGAACCCCGGCGGGCTGCGGGCCCTCGCTGCGGTAGGCGTGGAAGTAGCCGGTGAATACCGCGGGGGCCGCGCCGCCGTCCTGCGGGCAGCCCTGGCTGTCTCTGCCCGCCGGGGATGCGCTGCGGGCCGGGCCCGCCTCGCCCGGAGCTCGGTCCGGAGCTGCCCAGGGCTCCGGGCTCCTCTGCTCGGCCGGCCCGGGGCCGGGCAGCGCGGGCGGCTCGGGGCCGCTGTCGCTCGGTGCCCGGCGGCCCTCGGGGCAGTGGCGCTTGTGGCGGTGCAAGGACTCGGCCTCGCTCACCTGCGCCAGCAGCTTCTTCTTGGCCAGCGGGGACATGATGGGGTGGTTCCCTTTGGAGTAGAAGCTGGAGAAGAGGCGCTTGTAGGTCTCGCTGTGGCTCCTGCAGGGGCTGGCACACCTCCCCGAGGGGCTGGGGGCCGGCACGGCCGGGCTGGAGCGTCCGTCTGTCCCCCGGCCCCGCTCCGCCGCGTCCTCCGCGCCGGCGGCCGCCTCCGGCCGCGCCTTGTCCGGAGCCACCTGCGGGCGGAGGGGTCGCGCTGTGGCTGCCGCAGCCCGGGCTGGGCTCTGGCCGCCCTGCCGCCCTCCGCTCCCGTCCCCCGGCCCATCCCTCCCTGCCGCCCTCCGCTCCCGTCCCCCGGCCCATCCCTCCCTGCCCTGCCCGGCCCCGGGCGGGTTCCGCAGCGAGCGCGGCCCCGGCGCTGCTCCCGCCCCGTCCGGAGGGGCCGCGCACCTGCTCGCGGCCCTTCTCCTTCCTGGCCCTCTTGCTCTTGTCGTCCTTGGAGACCTTGTACTGCCGCCGGGGTTTGCTGGGGGGCAGCGGTTTGTCCTCCTCGCCCTTGAGGTGCCGCACGTAGGGAAGGACGAGCCTGCGGAGCGAGCGGGGAGCGCGGTGAGCGCCGCGCCGGGGGAAACTGAGGCACGCGGCGGGACGGCCAACCCCCGGGCCCGGCCCGGTCCCACCTCTCGTAGTGGCGCCGGGTGCAGGTGGCCGCGCTGGTGCTGCCGGGGCTGCCCCCGAGCTCGTCGTAGACGTTCTTCCAGAGCCGGCGGCCCGTCACCTGCGGCGGGAGGGAGGGACGGGTGAGCCCCGGCACCCAGGGGACACCCCGGCACCCAGGGGACATCCTGGAACCTAGGGGACACCCCGGAACCCAGGGGACACCCCGGCACCCAGGGGACACCCCGGCACCCAGGGGACATCCTGGAACCTAGGGGACACCCCGGAACCCAGGGGACACCTTGGCACCCAGGGGACACCCTGACACCCAGAGGACATCCTGGAACCCAGGGGACACCCCGGCACCCAGGGGACACCCCGGAACCCAGGGGACATCCTGGAACCCAGGGTACACCCTGACACCCAGAGGACATCCTGGAACCCACGGGACACCCCGGAACCCAGGGGACACCCCGGCACCCAGGGGACATCCTGGAACCCAGGGGACACCCCGGAACCCAGGGGACATCCTGGAACCCAGGGGACACCCCGGAACCCAGGGGACACCCCGGAACCCAGGGGACATCCTGGCACCCAGGGGACACCCCGGCACCCAGGGGACATCCTGGAACCTAGGGGACACCCCGGAACCCAGGGGACACCTTGGCACCCAGGGGACACCCCGGCTCCACGGCCAGCGCTCACCAGCTCGTAGGCTCCCAGCTTCTCCACGGCCTTGTAGATCTTCCAGAGGTTAACTGGGAATGAATAGAGGGGACAAGCTGAGGGTCAGGAGGACACGGGACCTGAGCACGGCCACCCCCCCGTCCCTGTCCCTGTCCCCGGGATGGGGGGGACATACTCTGCTTGAAGCCGAGGTGCGGGATCCTCTCGATGGGCGTGTGCCGCTCCTTCATGAACTTGTAGAGGCTGACGAGGAAAGCCTCCTCTTCCTCCTTCTCCTTGTCCTCCTCGTCCTTGTCCTCCTTGTCCTTGTCCCCACCTTCTCCCACCGCCTTGTCCCTCTCGGCGCCATCCCCGGCCCCTGGTGCATCCTGCGGGACACGGGGCTGAGTTTTGGGGGAGCCTCCTGCCCCTCCGCCCGCACCCCCGTTCCCCGCAGCCGGGAGAGCTCCGTGTCCGTTCCCCGGGGAGCTCCGGACCCGCTCCCGCCGCCCGGGAGCTCGGGGCCGTTCCCGGGGGCGTTCGGGGAGCTCCGTGCCCGTTCCCCGGGGAGCTCCGGACCCGTTCCCGGGGGCGTTCGGGGAGCTCCGGACCCGTTCTCCTCACTCCGGACCCGCTCCCGCCGCCCGGGGAGCTCGGGGCCGTTCCCGGGGGCGTTCGGGGAGCTCCGTGTCCGTTCCCCGGGAAGCTCCGGACCCGTTCCCCGCCGCCCGGGGAGCTCGGGGCCGTTCCCCGAAGCTCCGCGGCCGTTTCTCGGGGAGTTCGGGGCCGTTCCCCGAAGCCCCGGGGCCGTTCCTCGGGGAGCTCGGGGCCGTTCCCCGAAGCCCCGGGGCCGTTCCTCGGGGAGCTCGGGGCCGTTCCCCGAAGCCCCGGGGCCGTTCCCCGGCAGCCCCGGGCCGGTGGCCAAGTTGGTCAAAGCGCTGGATGCGGGCGAGCGCACGAGGAGCGGCTTCCAGGAAAACAGACGGGCAGAAATTCCGAAATTCAGCCCCCCCCGCGCCGCCGCCGCCTTTCTCAGCTAAAAATGTTCCTCGTTTGTTTGTTCTACATTTTCCGGAGTTATAAAACTTGTTGCTATTTTTGGGCAAAGAAGCTGCTCGGCTCCCAAGTCCGTCCTTTTCTATTTTTTTCAGTCTTTTTTTTTTTTGTTCTTTTTGTTCTTTCTATTCATTTACCGGCTTGTGACAGACACCGGATTTTAACGGCTGAAAGAGTTCAAAGCTTTCTTTTTTTTTTTCCTCTTTTCTTTTTTGGGTTTGTTTTTTGGGGTTTTTTTTTTTGGTGTGTGTGAAATAAAAAGCTGCGGGGCGGGCGGGGGGGAGGGAAAAGCTCCAGCGCCACAAAATCCAAACCCCTTTTCCTCACGAGGATAAAAAAATAATCACAAAAACGATCCCGTTCCTATGGGACCGCTCCCTTCTCCCCCCAAAAATGCCATTTTTGGCGCGTTGCCCCCCTCGCCCCCCACCCAAAGCCGGGAATTTCCCATTTCTCGGCCTCGCCCTCACTTCCACCGGCGGCCAAAGCGCTGCCCGCGCTCCTCCCTCCCTGCCCCGAATTTTGGGGCGTCCAGCACCCCCCAAACCGCCCCGGGGTGCACTCACGGCGGGGCTGGGGGGGTCCCGGGGGTCTCCTTGCGGCTCTTGGTTCTTCTCCATGGGGGGAAAATCGCAGCTTTTGGGTTCGGGACGGGACCTGGCAGGGAAAGAAACGGGGCGAGGGTGAGACCCCGAATGGCCGCTGCTCTCCCGAAATGACGGGGCAGTCGGAGGGATCTGGGGTTGCCCGTCGGGCACCGGAACCGGCCCGAGGCTGCTCCGTCCGTGCCTCCCCCTGCGCCCCCCGTTCCGGGCCCGCCGCCCCCGAATCCCCCCCCTCCCGTTTTTGAGGAAAAACCCCGGGAAAAGGGCGAAAAGCGGCGATGCCAACCTGGGGAAGGGGCGGGGCGGGCAGAGGGGGTCCCGAGGGGGTCCCCAGGTGCTCCCCACCCCCCCGGTGCCCCCCGGTCCCCCCCGGGCCCCCGGTCCCGCTCGCGCTCACCGGCCGCGCCCGCGCCACGTGACCGAGGGGCGCGCCCGATGGGCGGGGCGGCCGCGCCCCTCCGCTGCCCATTGGCCGGAGCCGACACGCCCCTTCTCCTATTGGGCAGCCGCGCGGGCTGTCCCCGCCCCCCGCGTGGGGCACGGCGGGAGTGGTAGTCCCGGAGCGGGGCACGCGGGTGCCCAGGTGTGTTTCACAGGCGCCAGGTGAGTGCAGGTGGGCACGGCCAGGTGCCCGTGCCCGTGCGCAGGTGGGCACTGGGTGTGTGCAGGTACAGGTGTGCGGCAGGTGCCACACACACACAAGCACGGGGGTTTATCAGGTCCAGGTGACACGCACAGGTGCGCAGCTACAGTGTCACACTCACCTGTGTGTGCAGGTACCGGTGTCACACACTCACCTGTGTGTGCAGCTACAGTGTCACACTCACCTGTGTGTGCAGGTGCCGGTGTCACACACACCTGTGTGTGCAGCTACAGTGTCACACACACCTGTGTGTGCAGGTACCGGTGTCACACGCACACCTGTGTGTGCAGCTACAGTGTCACACACACCTGTGTGTGCAGGTACCGGTGTCACACACTCACCTGTGTGTGCAGCTACAGTGTCACACTCACCTGTGTGTGCAGGTGCCGGTGTCACACACACCTGTGTGTGCAGCTACAGTGTCACACACACCTGTGTGTGCAGGTACCGGTGTCACACGCACACCTGTGTGTGCAGGTACCGGTGTCACACACACACCTGTGTGTGCAGCTACAGTGTCACACTCACCTGTGTGTGCAGGTGCCGGTGTCACACACACCTGTGTGTGCAGGTACCGGTGTCACACACTCACCTGTGTGTGCAGCTACAGTGTCACACTCACCTGTGTGTGCAGTTACAGTGTCACACTCACCTGTGTGTGCAGGTGCCGGTGTCACACACACAGGTGTGCAGCTACAGTGTCACACTCACCTGTGTGTGCAGCTACAGTGTCACACTCACCTGTGTGTGCAGGTACCGGTGTCACACACTCACCTGTGTGTGCAGGTACCTGTGTCACACACTCACCTGTGTGTGCAGCTACAGTGTCACACTCACCTGTGTGTGCAGGTGCCGGTGTCACACACACAGAGAGGGGTTTATCAGGTCCAGGTGACACGCACAGGTGTGCAGCTACAGTGTCACACACACCTGTGTGTGCAGCTACAGTGTCACACACACCTGTGTGTGCAGGTACCGGTGTCCCCCCGTGTCCCGCCCCCGCGGCCCCGGTTCGGTTCCCGGCACCGCTGACGCCGTTTCCTCCCTTCCCGGCGGCGCTCGGAGCGCAGGAAACCGCCGCGGCTTTTGGGGCAAAACGCGCCCGGTTCGGGGCTGAACGAGCCCCGCCGGGGCCAACACCCCCCGCGACCCCCGAGCCGCCGGTACCGATACGGTACCGATACCCCCGAGCCGCCGGTACCGGGCCGGGGGCGGCACCGGGCTCTAATTACGCCCCTAATGAGGTAACAGTCATTATCGCAGCGTTAATGCCGGGCGCTCCGGCGGCGGCGCTTTCCGAACTCATCCCGACCCCCGCCCCGCTCCTCAGCCCCCGGGGCCGCTCGTGCGCCCCGAATCACCCAAACCCCGCCGGTTTAGGCCCAAAGCGGCGGGCCCGGAGCGTCACGGCCCGGAATAGCGCGGGAGCGCTGCCAGGCCGTGACGGCGGCTGAGTAATGGGCTGAAGTCATCCTCCCCTCCCCATCCCGCGCCGCCGGTTCGGCCGAACCCCCCCCGGCATCCCCGGGGGGCTCGGGAGGGGCCGGGGACCCCCGGGGGCGGCCGCGGCTGCGGGACCCCCGCGCGGCTCCCGGTGCGCTCGGTCTTTGGGGTCCCCGGCCGGTCCCGCTCGGGACGCGGCGGGCGCGGGGAACGCGCGGCTGGGGGCGAGCCCCGGGACCCCCCCCGAGTCCCCCGGGACCCCCGGACTCACCGGCGGAGCAGCGGGCAGCGCTGCGGGGCGGCCGGAGCGGAGCGCGGGTGCCGCGGAGCGGGACCGAGCCCGGGATGAGTCAGCCCCGCTCGGGGAAGTGGCGTGTGCGAGCCGCAGCCATTGACTCTTTCCTTACCGGAACGGACGCGCTTTTGGGGCTTCACCCCCCGCGCCCCGAATGACTGGGCCGGACTTTCCCGGCCCCGAAGCGCCGCTCCCCGCGGCGGAGCCGCCCCCAGGGCGGGGACACGGCGGGATGCTCCGGGCCGGCGGCGCCGCTCCCTTCCCGGCGGTGCCCGGCATCCCGGGGACGCCGTCCCTTGTCCCTTGTCCCGGGATTGGCAATGCCCGTCCCGCGGCACCGGAGCCGCTCGCACGCCGGGGCTCAGCCCCCCGAGAATCCCCCCAAGGCTTCGAGTCTTGAGAGAGAGCCCCGAAAAAAATGAGAGAAAAAGAAAAAAAAATCCCCCAGTGACTCATTTTGGGCCAAAAAGCCGAGAAAGCAGCGGCGGGGGAGGGCGGGACGGGCAGCGGGCTCCTGTCGGCCCTCCCGGGGTGGGAAGGGGGTGAAGGAGCCGAATAAATCCGGGATTCAGCGGGAATGGCTGAAACCAACCAGCAAAAAGCTCACTCGGGGTTTTTATTCCCGGTTTTTGTCCCGGCTGGGACGTCCGGAGCTGCGGGAAGGGGGGGGGTTGCCTCAGTTTCCCCTCGCTCCCGCTCCAGCCTTCCCAGCTCCATCGGCGCCGGGAGGGAAGGGATTTCAGGAATAAAGAAAGGGGTTTTAGGAACAGGTCGGGTTTCAGGGATAAATAAAAGGATTTTTAGGAACAGCTCGGGTTTCAGGAATAAAGAAAGGGATTTTAGGAACAGCTCGGGTTTCAGGGATAAATAAAGGGATTTTAGGAACAGCTCGGGTTTCAGGGATAAATAAAGGGATTTTAGGAATAGGTCGGGTTTCAGGGATAAATAAAGGGATTTTAGGAACAGCTCGGGTTTCAGGGACCCGGGGCCAGCTGAGCAGCCCTGGGTGGCTCCGCCAGTAGGAACCGTCCCGACCCCACAGATCCGAGGGTGGAAAATCCCGAAATCCTTCCGGGATTTCCTGAGGAGGCGCCCGGAGAGGAGCCCCGAGGGGCGCCGCTGCAGGTGGGAGCCCCCGGAGCCCCCTCCCCAGTGCCGGGACCCCTCCGTGGCCGGGTTCGGGACCGGGCGCCGCTCCGGGGAGGAGGAGGAGGAAGGTGAAGAGGAAGGCCCGGCGCGGGGGCTGCGGGATCGCTCCAGCCCCTCCCGAAAATCCCCGAGCCTCAGCTCTGCCCTCGCATCCCGCCACAGCCCGGGAGGCAGCGCCGCGAGTGCTCCGGGAATATCAGCCCCGGGAATATCAACCCCTGGAATATCAGCCCCGGGAATATCAACCCCTGGAATATCAACCCCGGGGATATCAACCCCGGGAATATCAACCCCTGGAGTATCAACCCCGGGAATATCACTCCTTGGAATATCAACCCCTGGAGTATCAACCCCGGGAATATCAACCCCTGGAGTATCAGCCCCGGGAATATCAGTCCTTGGAATATCACTCCTTGGAATATCAACCCCGGGAATATCAGCCCCGGGAATATCAACCCCTGGAATATCAACCTCTGGAGTATCAACCCCGGGAATATCAACCCCTGGAACAATTCCTGGAGCAGCAGCCTCTGGAATATCAGCGCCTGGAGCATCAATCCCTGGAAAATCTTCCCCCGGAGCACCAGCAGCCTCTGGAATTCCCATCCCCGGAGCAGCAGCCCCGGGAGGAGCGAGGGAAGGGCCGCGCATCCCTCCCGGAATCCCCGCGGAGCCCCGGGAGCAGCGCCGGCCGCTCCTCGGAGCGGGGAAATCCCGGGAAGAGCGAGGGAGCGGCGCGGGCAGAGCCCGGCGGGTCGGGAATCGCGGCTCTGGATGATCCCGAGGGAGCTCCAGCCGCAGGAAAAGCAGGAGCAGAATTCCAGGGGACTCAGCAGGAAGAGACGCCTCCCCTGGGGATCCTTATCCCAGGAAAAGCAGGAGCAGAATTCCAGGGCTATTCAGAATGGAGCCTCCTCCCGTGGGGATTCCCATCCCAGGAAAAGCAGGAACAGAATTCCAGGGGTCTCAGCAGGAAGAGATCCCAGAACCGATCCCATCCCAGAATTTGGCTCCTGGCTCCCATTCCCGGCTGCTGCTCCAGGCTCTGATTCCCGCATTCCTTTTTTTTTTCAGGGATTTGTCCCCATTTGCTGCCCCATCCCGCTCCAAAGTGTGCAAAATTTATTATCCATAACAACAGTAAAAAAATAAAAAGGGAATAATCCCAGGGAATGGGGGCCAGGAGTAACAGTCAGTCCTAAAACTGGGAATGACAGACGGGGAAGGACACGGGGAGGAAACTCTGGGACAGACAGAGGAAATTTCGGGATACAGAGAGGAAATTTCGGGACACAGAGAGGAAATTTCGGGACACAGAGCAGCCTGGGTTCACAGTGAAGTGCAGGAATTCCCAATCCCAGGGAAAAGCTGCTGGATCTGTCCAGCCAGGACGTCCCTGAATCCCAACCTTCCCAGGGATTTGGGATCTGGGGAAGTCTCAGCATTCCCTGCTGGATCTGGAGCGGCTCCAGGCTCAGTCCCCCGCTCTCACCAGGATATCCGACAGGTCCTCGGTGCTCTCCAGCTTCAGATTCTGGGAATGGGAAGCAAAAGCTTTGGAATGAAATCCCCTGGGATGAGGTTTGGGAACAATCCCGGCCCCTCCTGCCCTGCCCGGGGGCTTTTCCAGGGAATGGGGGCAGAGCAGGAATTTCCTCATGGGAAGGGCCCCCCGGGGGGGTGGAGTCCCCAATCCCTGCAGGAATTCCAAGGAATTTCTGGATGTGGAAGGAATCCCGGTGGGGATTGGGCTCGTTGTGACCTTGGAGAGCTTTTCCAGCCTCAGGAATTCTGGGATTTTGGGATTCTGTTCCCTTATCCAGAGTCCGGAATGCTCGGGACGGCTCTGAGGGAGCTGGGAATGTTCCCGTTCTCTGGAAAAACTGGGAATGAGCCGAATTCCAGGAAAAACTGGGATGGATGGAAGAAGCTGCATCCCGTGGAATAACCGGGATTGAGCCGCGTTCCGTGGGATCTCCAGGATTTTTGGGAATGAGCTGCATTCCCTGGAATTCCTGGGATTTTTGGGATTGAGCTGCATTCCCTGGAATTCCTGGGATTTTTGGGATTGAGCTGCATTCCCTGGAATTCCCGGGACTCCCTGCTCTCACCTTCTCGTTGGCCAGGTGCAGGAGGCACACGAAGGCCAAGGGCACCGACAGGTTGGTGGCCATGGCAGGAGGAAGCCTGCGGAAAAGCGGGATCGGGATCAGAGCCTGGGAACGCCAGAGCAGCCAGGAATGCCCGGAGCAGGGACTGGGCTCTTCCCCGGGAACACCCGCAGGGCTTTGCCCTGTCCTGGCCCCACTCCCATTCCCACTCGGGATTTTCCCTGTCCCATTCCCATCCCAACATCCAGAGGGATTTTCCCATTCCCATTCGGGATTTTCCCTGTCCCATTCCAATTCCCCTGAAGGATTTTCCCACTCCCGTTCCTATCTGGGATTTTCCCATTCCCATTCCCATCCCAACCCCTGGAGGGATTTTCCCATTATTCCGATTCTGGAATTTTCATTCCCATTTGGGATTTTCCCCGTCCCATTCCCATTTGGGATTTTCCCATTCCCACTATTCCCATTCCCACTATTCCCATTCCCATTATTCCCATTCTGGATTTTCCCATTCCCATTATTCCCATTCCCATATTCCCATTCTCATTATTCCCATTCCCATATTCCCATTCCCATTATTCCCATTCTGGATTTTCCCATTTGGGATTTTCCCATTCCCATATTCCCATTCTGGATTTTCCCATTTGGGATTTTCCCATTCCCATCATTCCCATTCCCATATTCCCATTCCCATATTCCCATTCCCGACCGGTGCAGCAGGTCCTTGGTGAGGTCGCTCAGGATTTTCTCTCCGGCCACCTCGGCATCCGCCTCCTCCCCGGCCTCCTCCCCCTGCTCGGGAACATCCAGGAATGCAGAGCCCCACATTCCAAGGAAAACCCCAGGGAGCCTCAGCCTGTCCCGGCCAAGGGGAAACTTGGGGCTGATCCCATGGAATTGGGGCTGATCCCACGGGATTGGGGTTTATCCCCATGGGATCAGGACTTTTCCCATGGGATTGGGGATGATCCCACGGGATTGGGGCTGATCCCACGGGATTGGGGTTTATCCCATGGGATTGGGGTTTATCCCACGGGATTGGGGCTGATCCCACGGGATTTGGGCTGATCCCACGGGACTGGGGCTGGTCCCACGGGATTGGGGTTTATCCCAGGAGCCGGGAAGGAACCCCCGCAGAATTCCCAGCAGGAATTCCCTTTCCTGACCTGTCCCTGCTCCGTCAGCAGCTCCCACATGTTCCTCTTCAGCCTCCTCATGTCCATCCTCTTGGCTGTCCTGGCGTACTGGATGGGGATCTTATGGATCTGAGGGGGGAATCCGGGATCATCCTCGGGATCATCCTCGGGATCACAGCCACAATGCCCATCATTCCTGATTTTCCACGGGAGTGCAGCCTTGCTGCCAATCCCAATGTTTAATCTGGGAATTGTTCCTCTGGGAATGCCAATCCCAATGTTTAATCCTTTGGGAATGCCAATCCCAGTGTTTAATATGGGAATTGTTCCTCTGGAATGCCAGTCCCAATGTTTAATCTGGGAATTGTTCCTCTGGGAATGTCAATCCTGGCAATCCCTGGAATCACAGGGGTGTCCTGGGATTTTTAACCCTGGAGGTGCTGAGAGGTTTTTGCTCCAGCCCAGCCCAGGGAGGAATTCCCAGTTCTAAGGAGGAATTCCCAGTTCTAAGGAGGAATTCCCAGTTCTAAGGAGGAATTCCCAGTTCTAAGGAGGAATTCCCAACGCCAAGGAGGAATTCCCAGCCCAGTGCTCCCGGGGACCTTGTGGGGCTCGGCGATCAGCTCCAGCTCCCCGCAGCCCGCGCCGTCCCCGCCGTTGATCACGGAGCGCTCCGGGGCCTCGGGATGAGCCGGGAGCGGGAACGGCCCCGCCTGGCCCGGGAATTCCGCGGGATCGGGATCGTCATCGCTGTCAGGGACCTGCCAGGGGACACGGGGGGGACACGGGGGGGACACCGGAGTCTCCTGGGAGGAGCCAGAGGCAGCAGAAGCCGCTCCGAGGGCGGGAATCCCTACCCAGCTTCCCCATGGGATTTGGTTTATCGATGGGATTGGGGCTGATCCCTGTGGGACCGGGGTTTATCCCATGGGATTGGGGTTTATCCCATGGAATTTGGTTTATCCCATGGGATTGAGTTCATCCCCACGGGATTGGGGTTCGTCCCTATGGGATTGGGTTTATTCCCATGGGATTGGGGTCCATCCATGGAATTGGGGTTTATCCCCATGGAACTGGGGCTCATCCCCATGGGATTTGGTTTATCCCATGGAATTGGGGCTCATCCCACGGGATTGGGGCTCACCCTATGAAATCTGGGCTCATCCCCCTGGACCTGGGCCAAGGCTGAAGCCAAGGCAGCTGCAGGGAGCAGAAATCCCAAAGTTTTCCCATCCCTGGGAACGTCCAGGCGGGGCTGGAGTCCCGTTCCCCCCCTCAGGAATTCCCTAGCCACGGATCTGATCCCAGCAGGAGTTGCCCGGTCCCAGGCTGTACCTGCAGGGCAGGGCAGAAGTTGGAGGTGTCGTTGGGGTTGTTGTAGTCGTAATCCTCGATTCCGGCCTCGCTCTCCAAGGCTCCCACCGGATCCGAGCTGGGGCTGAGCTGGGGGAAAACATTCCAAAATATTCCCGGGAAAAGGCAGGGCCTTGGCCCTTCATCCCCCTTCCAGGAGGGTTTGTGGTGAGAGCAGCCCCAGAACATTCCCAGGGTTTGGTGAGGAGAGGTTTGGTGCCGGGAATGGTTCCCTGGGATGACTCCCCGGAATTCTTTCGGGAATCCTCACCTTGAGCAGGGGTTTGAGGAAGAGCTGCCCCAGGCTGTGGGGGTCGTAGTTGAAGTCTGCCGGGAGCGTGGTGCTCCGGCTGTTCTGGCTTTCCAGGATGGATTTGGCCAAAGTTATGGATGCCTGGGAATGGGATTGGACGGCTCCATGGAAAACCAGGAAGCTCCACCAGTTTTCCATGGAAAAACGGGGAGTGTTTAGTCTGGGAAGGGGCAGGGTGGGAGGTGCCCCCCAGGACACGCAGCTGGAGCTGCCAGAATCCCGGGAATTCCAGGCTGCTGTGGGAAAAGGGCTCCATGGGCACCTTGGTCTTCTGGAAATGGGCCTTGAAGTCGATGTCCTCCTGGAAATCCAGCTCAAAAACCTTCCTGGGAATCCTCTGCCGGGAATCCTTCTCCAGGCCTGAGGCTGCAGAGGGAGAGCAGGGAAAAGGGAAAAGGGGTAAGGAAAAGCTTAGAATTCCAGGATTTGAGCCCTTCCCAGCCTGGAATTCCAGGATTGAGCCCTTCCCAGCCTGGAATTCCAGGATTGGGCCCTTCCCAGTCTGGAATTCCAGGATTTGAGCCCTTCCCAGCCCAGAATTCCAGCATTTGAGCCCTTCCCAGCCCAGAATTCCAGGATTCCAGCCCGGAATTCCAGGACTCGCTGCCCTGGGCACTCACGGGGCTGGCGGGGCCGGAAGCGCCAGTGCTCGGGGCCGGCCCACATGGAGAGCACGCGGGGGCTGAAGTAGGAATATTCCCCGGGATTCAGGGACACGTGCAGGCTCAGCGTGCCGATGTCCCCCTCTCCCAGGGGAGCTCCGGTGCTCCTGGAAAAGGAATGGCAGCTGCTCAGAATTCCATCGGCACTCCCGGGATTTGGTATCCCCGTTCAGAATTCCCTGTGTATTCCCAGGATTTGTTATCCCTGCTCAGAATTCCCTGTGTATTCCCAGGATTTGTTATCCCTGTTCAGAATGCCCAGGATTTGTTATCCCAGTTCAGAATTCCCTGTGTATTCCCAGAATTTGTTATCCCAGTTCAGAATTCCCTGTGTATTCCCAGGATTTGTTATCCCTGCTCAGAATTCCCTTGGCATTCCCGGGATTTCCTCCCTGGCACTGGGAATTCCTCCATGGGACAGGGAATTCCTGCGTGGGACAGGGAATTTCCCCCTGGAATTCCAGCCCAGCCCCCAGCCCCACCTCTTGCTGTGGCCCAGGCAGTCTCCGTTGGGCTGGAATTCCCGGCTCCCGTCCCCGGCCGGGGATTCGGGCTGGAATTCAGGCTGGGAAGGGGCCCAGCCCTCGCCCTCCTCGCTGTCGGGATCCAGGTTGGGATCGAAGGCCTGCTCGCTCTTCCGGAACTTCTCCAGGAGCGCCGACACCGACTGCAAGACAGCAGATCCCAGCCTGGATCAGGGATCCTGCTTGGATCGGGAATTCCCACCTGGATTGGGAATGTGGCTCAGGTATTCCCAACCTCACCCTGGAATTCCTAATCTGGCTCAGGGATTCCCACCCACCTCATCGTGGGACTCCTCATCCCACTTGGTGAACAGGAATCCGGCCAGGGAGGAGCAGATCCGGCGTTTTTCCAGGCACGGGGCCAGCAGGGCTGCGGAGAGGTGGGATACAGGGGAATTCCTGGGATCCCAGCAGGAACTCCCACCCGGCTCAGGAATTCCCACCTGGATCAGGAATTCCCAACCTGGCTCAGGAATTCCTTATCTGCCTCAGGACCTCAAACCTCCAAAATTCCTGCAGAGGATCCCAAATTCAGGAATTCCCAACCTTGCTCTGGAATCCCCACCTGGCTCAGGAATCCCCAGACTGGATCATGAATTCCCACCTGGATCAGGAATTCCCACCTGGATCAGGAATTCCTAATCTGGCTCAGGAATTCCCAACCTGGATCATGAATTCCCACCTGGATCAGGACCTCAAACCTCCAAAATTCCTGCAGAGGATCCCAAATTCAGGAATTCCCAACCTTGCTCTGGAATCCCCACCTGGCTCAGGAACTCCCAGCCTGGTTTAGGAATCCCCAACCTGGATCAGGAATCCCTAATCTGCCTCAGGAATTCCCACGTGCCTCAGGACCTCAAACCCCCCACATTCCCAGTTTTCCAGCAGCCTGCAGAGCTCCCAGTTTCCCAGCAGTTTTCCAGATCCCAGGGACGCGAGCAGCGCGGGGAAAGGAGCGGGATAAGGGCAGGAAAAGCAGGGAAAGGCTGGGAAGGGCTGGGAAGGGCTGGGATTCACCTTTGAGGGCCGGCACGGTGGCGGGCTGGGAGCCGGGCAGGGCCGGGCGCTCCGAGGACGGCAGCGGCACCAGGGCCGACGGGAAAAGGAGGCGGCTCTGGAAGCCCGGGCAGCGCAGCCCCGACAGGAAAATGCCGGCGGTGTTGCACTCGTCGAAGGAGGCGACCGCCCGCTGGAACATGGGATCCACCTGGAAAAACGGGAATGGGGATCTGGGGATGGAGCGGGGATCAGGGAATGGAGGGGGGAATCCAGGGAATGGAGGGGGGATCAGGGAATGGAGGGGGGAATGGAGGGGGGATCAGGGAATGGGAATGGAGGGGGGATCAGGGAATGGAGGGGGGATCAGGGAATGGGAATGGAGGGGGGATCAGGGAATGGGAATGGAGGGGGGATCAGGGAATGGGAATGGAGGGGGTATCAGGGAATGGGAAGGAGAATTCAGGAATGGAGGTGGGTATTGGGGAATGGGAATCTGAGAATGGAGATGGATACTGGGGAATGGGAACCAGGGAACGGAGGTGGGAATCAGGAACAGAAAAGCAGGACAGCAGGACAGGGAGGAGGAGGAGCAGGGCAGGAGGATGAGGAGCAGGGCAGGAGGATGAAGAGCAGGGCAGGGAGGATGAGGAGCAGGACGGGGAGGATGAGGAGCAGCCCAGCCCCACCTCGGCCCTGTGGCTGCCCTCGGGCACGTTGATGTTGCTCAGGTTCTGCTCGATGGTTTTGAAGCTTTGCTTCTTCTTCGGCTGAGCCTTCTTGGCAGCCTCGGGGGCTGGGCTGGAGTCTGGCAGAGGAAAAGGGACAAATTCCACCTCAGAAGGGCTGGGATACCCCAGAGGAGGGAGAAAACCTGGAATCTGAACAGCAAACTACGGCAGGCATTGAAATTGCTCAGGATCTGTGGGCACGAGCAACACTCTGCTGGCTTTTTATGGATCCTGCTTGGCAAAAAACTGCCCCTGTTTGGCCCCAAAGCGCAGTCTGAAATCACTGAGCGACAGAGGCAGCTCCTCCTGCCACCCCTCCATGCTCCAGCATCCCAGGAGAACCCACCTGGGATCTCCCAACCCTCGGAAAACCCAATTAACCCAATTCACCCCAAACCTCTTCGGAACTCCCAAAGCGTGCCGAGGCTCCCCCCGATCCTGGGTGGGAAATGAGGGAATTCCCGGGGTTTTTTGGGAGGAGAAGAGGGAATCCCCACCTTCCCGGGGGCTGTCTGGGTCCCTGGCAGGGGCTGGCTCCTTGCCCAGGTGGCCCAGGACCTTGAAGGCGTCGGCGTGCACGGAGTCCACGCGCACGGCGTAGATCTTGGCGCTGGCGTCCAGCGTCCCGGCTGCCACCTGCGGGGACAGGGAATTGCCACTGGATGGGGAAATCCCCACCTGGGGCATCCCAGAGCGACCCCCCCGGCGCTCTGCACCCCCAGGGAAATCAGAATCAATGAATAAAATCCCAGGGAAAGGGTTTAGTGAAAGCTGTGGACTCCCCCAGGGTGTTCTCCCCACAGTTTGGGGTTTTTTTTATTTTGGGATCGCAGCTAAAAATCCTTTAGGGATTGTTCAGAAATGCCAGGTTTGTGCAGTGGTTTTGGTTGGTTAATTGGGGATTTTTTTGGTGAATGTATTAATTAGTGTGGTGGATTTAGCCTTGGTTAATTATTATTCATAATGACGTATATAATAAAATAATCCTTATATAATATTATATTAAATGACATTATATTAAACTACATTGCATTACATTAATTACATTGCATTACATTAATTACATTATATCATATATTATGTAATATATATTAATAAATATGTACATCAAAGATTTATTCATATAATGTATAATTTATAATATATTGTGTATTTATTAGAACGTGTTTATTTTTTGTTGTCAGATAGAATCAGGAGAGGGAAAGAAGGCTTGAAAGCTTCAAAGGGCATAAAGAAAAATGTAATAATTATTGCACCCAATTTATTAAAAAAACAGATTTGTAGAAAATTCTCAAAGCCTGCCAGAAAATTCACACAGTCTGCATCTGTATGCAGAATTTGAGATAAAAAATGCTGATTTAGAAATGCCATGGAATGGACAGATATTGCTGAGAGAGAAATAGAAACAGAAACAAGTTTCAAAAGATGACTTTATAAAAAAAGACTGGATAGTTTGGAGAAACAGAACATTGCAGTAAAACAAAGGGTAATTTTAGATGACTGGCTTTAAGGCCCAGTCTCTGGGTCAGGAAAGGACAGATCCGACAGAGACGAAGCAGCAGCAGCAGCAGGGACCCCTCTGACCTGGAAGTTGGTGAGCTCCGAGTTCTTCTGCTTCAGGATGTCGGTCATGTAATCGATCAGGTGCAGCCCAAAGGCGTTCTTGGTGGTGATTTTCTGCAAGAAAGGACAGCTGGGACCCTTCCCCTGGCCAGGGACACCCTGGGGACCAGGGGACAGCCCGGGTGGCACCAGGCACCGAGGGCACCACCAGCACGGGCATGCCACGGCTTCCTCTTGGAAGAGGAGCGGGCAGAGAATTGGCGGAAATTCAACAGAGAATTGTTTGGAATTCAAATTCAGCTGGGTTGGGATAGCCCTGGACGCTGGCACGGGCTGGAGGTGAGCCCCGGGTGTCTCAAACCCTGCTGCTGAGGGGTTTTAAACCCCGCGGGGCTTAAACAGCCGCCCCGACTCACATTCTCGGTGGAGAGCTTGATGCAGGTGCTGTAGTGCTCCGAGATCTGCGCGTTGGTCCATTGGGGCAGCGGCGGCTGCCAGCTCTCGGTCCTGCGGGACACAGCGGGGTCGGTGTCGGGGCTCTCCCCTCATCCCGGGCCCGGAGGGATCGGTGTCGGGGCTTTCCCCTCATCCCGGGCTCTCCCCTCATCCCGGGCCCAGCGGGACCGGTGTCCGGGCTCTCCCCTCATCCCGGGCTCTCCTCTCATCCCGGGCCCAGCGGGATGGGTGTCCGCGCTCCCCCCTCATCCCGGGCCCAGCGGGATGGGTGTCCGCGCTCCCCCCTCATCCCGGGTCCGGCGGGATCGGTGTCCGGGCTCTCCCCTCATCCCGGGTCCGGCGGGATCGGTGTCCGGGCTCTCCCCTCATCCCGGGATCGGTGTCCGGGCTCTCCCCTCATCCCGGGCCCGGCGGGATCGGTGTCCGGGCTCTCCCCTCATCCCGGGCATCGCGCACCGGCCCTACCTGAGCGACGGGGAGCCGAGGCCCTGCAGAGACGAGTCCACAGCCCTGGAGCGGCGGCGCTGGCGCCTCTCGCGCTCATCGTCGTTGCCCGGGCACTCAGCGAGCACGGGGGTGCCGGTGCTGCCGAGGGCCCGCGGGGTCGGGGAGAGGAAGGCGGCGGCGGTGGCGGCAGCAAGCGGGCTGCGGGCGGCCATGGCAGAGGGCGAGCCCGCCATCGCCGGGGCCGCGCCCCATCGCGCCCGGCAGCCAATCAGCGCGCGGGATGCCCGCCCGGCAGCCAATCAGCGCGCGGCGCGCCCGCCCCTGAGGCGGGTTTGAACGGCGGCGCGCGCTCGGTAACGGTCGTGAGTTCGAAGGGGGCGGGGCTGCGCTCTGAGGGAGCCGTGAGGGGGCCCGGGACGGGACGGGGCGGCCTCGCCGTGTCCCCCTTTTCACCCCCAATTCCGGGGCCGGAGAGGGGTCAGCAGCCTCTGGTGCTGCCCTGGAACCTCCCTGGAAGGAGGAGGAGCCGCCTGAGTAGCGCCGCTTACCCCGGAATCGCTGAGGTTGGAATCTTTGGGGTCACCGAGTCCAAGCTGGGCCCGATCCCCCCCTTGTCACTGAATGCAACGTCCAGGCCTTCCCCTCCAGATGGGTCCCGATATTCCCTTTGCCCTTCCAGGTGTGTTCCCACATCCCCTGTCGCTCTCCAAGGTATATTCCCACATTCCCTGTTGCTCTCCAAGGTATATTCCCACATTCCCTGTCACTCTCCAAGGTATATTCCCACATTCCCTGTCCCTCTCCAAGGTGTATTCCCACATTCCCTGTGACTTCAGGTGCATTCCCACATTTCTTGTTACTCTCCAAGTGCATTGTCACATTCCCTGTCCCTCTCCAAGGTGTACTCCCACATTCCCTGTCACTCTCCAAGGTATATTCCCACATTCCCTGTCCCTCTCCAAGGTATATTCCCACATTCCCTGTGACTTCAGGTGCATTCCCACATTTCTTGTCACTCTCCATGTGCATTCCCACATTTCCTGTCCCTCTCCAGGTGTGTCCCCACATTCCCCGTGACCCTCGCCTGGCTCCAGGTCCCACATCCCTGGGAGACACTCCCGGGAGAGCCCCGAGCTCTGTGCCTGAGGCAAAGCTCCACCAAGAGGGAAGGAAATCCATGGCTTTTCCTTCTGGAGCATCCCTCGTGCTCTGGGAGCTTTAGGAAAAATTTGGGATGGTCTGGATGTGCCAGATCCGCCCCCAAAGCTTGGGAATTCCATTGCATTCCAAAGTTTGGGAAGAGGGGTTTGGCTCCACACCGGGAGCAGGAGCTTTTCCGGCATTCCCAGCCGGAATTTAGGATTTGGGGATGCTGCCGCTGGGTGCCGCCGTTTCTCCCGGCGGTTTTTTCCCGGCCGAGCCGCTGGATGGAGCAGGAGGAAAAGCCGTGGATTGATCTCCGCAGGAATGGTTCCCAGGATTTCCCCTCCCCGCACGGAGCAGCCAAGGGGACACAGAACCATGGAATTGCTGAGGGTGGAAAACACCTTTGGGATCGTTAAATCCGAGGTCCAGCGTGGGATGGGGCCGCGGGATCTCCCGGGGTTGGGGGATAATCCAGATTTAGGGAATGGTGTCCCTATCCAGGATATTCCAGGCTCCCGGGAAGGGCTGATCCAAGGAAACGCCGCCCAGCCCTGTCCCCAGGACGGGAGTGACAGCTGGGTTCCATAGAACCCCTTCCAAACACAGCCGTCCATCAGCCAAGCAAGGACAATCCCATTTCTCCTAAGGAATGTGTGGATTTCGGGTGATCCTTAACCCCCAAATCCCAGTTTGGTTTTGGCTCCTTCTGTCCCTCCGGAGCTGAGCTTGATCCACACTTGGGTTTTTATTCCACACACAACTATGCATCAACCAAACAGAAAATCCCATTTTTCCTAAGGAATGCGTGGATTTAGAGGTGGTCCTTAACCCCTAAATCCCAGTTTTATTTGGCTCCATCCATCCCTCTGCAGCCAGGCTCGATTCCCGCCAGGATGGAGCCGGAGGGATCTCAGCTCTGCTTTCATCCAGCCCCAAAAATGGCAAAGGAATCAACGCTTGGAGCCCGGAATCTCCTTGGAAGAGCAGCCTGGAATCTGCCTGGAAGGTTCCAAGCGCCCGGGAGGCCCCGGCCGATTCCCAAACCTGGAGGATCCGAACCACTTTGGGGTTTTTTGTCCCCCTGATAATTTGGGGGCTGAGCAGTGGGGTCGGTCCCTTCCCTCGGCTGCTCCAGGATAACCGGGAGAGGCTGGAAAATCCCCGGCTGAGTTTGCGATGTGTTTTCCCGGGAGCAGCCCCCGCTTTCCGTGGCTGCTGTAAACAAATCAATCTCTGCAGCTGAGCCCATCCCGGAGGAGACTCCAAGGAATTCTGACAGGTTTTATGCCCGAATAAATCATTCCTGCCCTGGCAACGGCGCTGGATTTTCCCCCGGCATCAGCAGGAACGTTCCCAGATGGAAGAGGGAATTGAGGGAATGGATCACTGTGACAGCAATTGTGTGATCCTTTCTTGGCTCCAGAAATCCCTGCCAGGACTCGATTCCCAGCTCCCCACATTCCAGAGGAGCTTGCATTCCCAAAATCCTGGGAGGATGTGGGGATGCTCCTGGGTGCAGGGAGAGGTTTCCTTCAGGAGCTGCCGAGGCTTTTCCAGCCAGGCTCGGGAAGGGTTTGGGAGGATTTGGGACACCAGGATGTCCCCGTGCTGTGGGGTGACAGACTTGGGAAAAGGGGAGGGAATGGGGATTGGAGACCTTGCCTGGAACGGGCAGGGAATGGGCAGGGAATGACCTCGGAATGGGCAGGGAATCCCACCCTGGGACCAACTGACCATTCCCTGCCCATCCATGGATCATTCCCTGCCCATTCCCTGAGTGGAAGCCTGGAAAAAGCCTGGGATTTGGGATTTCAGGGCATTCTCCCCCTGCTTTACCCTTCCAGGGCTGTGTCCATCCCCTCCAGCCGCGGCTCCAGTGCCGTGAGGGAAAGCTCAGGAGAGGGAAAGGGGTTGGATCTTTCCAAGGTTTCATTGGGAAGCTCTGTTCTGCCCGGCTGCCGCACACGCCGCTCGTATCCAGCTGGGATGGATTCTTTTCCCTTTAGTGGGAGTGCTCTGGAAGAGGCTGGAGTGTCACAGACCTCGGGATGGCCCCAATCCCTGTTCCCTGCTCCTGAGGATGGCCCCAATCCCTTCTCCTTGCCCCTCATTCCCTGGAAATGGCCCCAATCCTTGCCCCTCACTCCCAATGAGCAGTGAGGATCTGACCTTGGTGCTCTCATTCCCTGTGTTTTATCCCCAGTTCTTGTGCCACAAATCCCAGGATTTGATTTCCCAGATTTTTGGTGCCTTGTCCAACCTGGTCTTGGACACTCCCAGTGATCCAGGGGCAGCTCCTCTGGGAATTCCATCCCAGCCCCTCAGGGAGGAATTTCTTCCTAAAAAATCCTGGCTAGAGCGTGGATCCCTCAGGATTCCTTAAATCCTGCAACCCCTCTGTTGCTCCAATGAATAATTAATTTCTAATTAAGCCCATCCTTGAAGCAATTCCCTCGCTCCCCTTTTCCCTTCCTTCCCTCTGGAATTCCCGATGCCCAGGAGGTTCCTCGGCCCTGCAAACACCAAATCTGACTGAATTCCTCATTTCCCACCCCAAAATTCCCCAATCGCTGCTGGCAGCTCCTGCTCAGAGCTCAGTAATTACCAGGGTAATTAACGCTAATTACTGCTGGGAACAAGCTGGAATTCTCCACCCTCCAGGAACCCCAAACCTGCCGGAATCTGCCCCAAAAATGAAACCGGGCATTCCTGAAAAGCGCGAATTCACTTCCCTGCCGACATCCTGAACCCAAATCGTTCCTCCCTGAGCTTTGGTTTTTTGGGAAGCATCCCAGAGCCCCCCGGGTGCCATGGAAACTACGGGATCTGCCCCGGGGAGCCAGGAACCGCCTTGAGTTCCCATTTTTTTTTTATTTTCTGGGATATTTTGGACTCGGCATTAAGCAAACATTTATGCAAAAAACGCTGGAAGGCATCCATGGAAATGAGGCTGAACCAGAGAGGGAATTCAGCGGGATGGGCTCGCTCAGGGCTGCAGATCCCGCTTGGAAAGCACCAAAACCAACAAAATTTGGGTTTTTTTGCGGTCACCCCCTGATTTTGGGGGGTTTCCCGTGGAATTGGAGATGGATGGATAACCCAGAACCTTGGGAACGTGGAATTCCCTTTCTTTGTGTGGCTGAGGGGGATTTTTGTACCTCATTTTATGGGGTGGGGGTGAAATTCCCCATTAGGGACAGCCCCGTTAAAAGGATGGGATGATCCCAATGGATCTATTGGGATCTGAACCCGTATGGGATGGGATGATCCCGGTGGATTCATTGGGATCTGAATCCCGCTGGGAAGGGGATCCAGCCCGGTGTTCACGGGAAGCTCAGCCAGGAACATGTGGATATTTATCCCTTCTCTCCTTTTTCCCGGATAAAATCACTGATGGAAAACCAACAGCCGGAGTTTACCGGGCCCGTGGGATTGAGCTGAGCCCGGGAACGCTGCTTTAATTAAAACCCAGAATTCCAGCCGGCTGGAACCGCCGGCGGGGGCGGGATGCTCCTGCAATTCTCCCCTGGAACGTCCCGCTTGGAAAAGCACGGGTCGCACATTCCTGGTGGAGCAGTGGGATTTGGGGAGCCGGGATCCATCAGGGACACCAGAAACGCCGGGAATCGCCCGGAGAATGGAGCAGCCCTGAGCCCTGCCCACTCTCCACAAAGGATCGGAGCCTTTTCCATGATTTGGGAATCAGTGCCGCACTCCCAGACCTGAATTTGAGGAGGAATTTTGGGAATTGTCCCTTTGCCTTTTTCAGTGACATTTCAGGGCAAACCCCTCATCCATCTTTTTTTATGGAATTTTAGCTTTTCCACCTCTTCCTGCTCCCACCCCTTCTCCCCTCGTTAAGGGATAATGAACCATTCTCCACATCAAAGGAACATTTATCCATGAAAATCCACACTGGGACAATCCCGACAGACAATCCCGAGACGCTTTGGGAAGGACGGTTGGGTTCCCTCTCTCTTGGGATGTTCCCACGGGAAGAACTTCCCAGAAAACTTCCAGCTGCTGCCATCCTGAATTCCCCAGGGATGTCAGAGTCACAGGAATGGGATTTGGGGTGCATATTCCAGCAGGAATGGGATTTGGGGTGGATATTCCAGCAGGAATGGGATTTGGGGTGGATATTCCAGCAGGAATGGGATTTGGGGTGGATATTCCACAGGGGTGGGATTTGGGGTGGATATTCCAGCAGGAATGGGATTTGGAGTGGATATTCCAGCAGGAATGGGATTTGGGGTGGATATTCCAAGGAAAAGGGGGATTCCCATGCTAAACTTCGCATTATAATGGTTGTGTCCATTTTTCAGCTGGACACAGGATTTTGGGGCAGGGTTTGGGAGAGGAATAAATCCCAGAATCCCAGAATGGGGAAGGCTGGAAGGGCCCGTGGTGGGTCCTGAAGGCTGAAAATTGGAATTTTTTTTCAGATTATGGTGATTTTAATGGGAAATAAACCCTGGGAACTCCCAGCCTGGGCTCTGTGACCGCACACAGGGCTCCAGCAAGGACACGGAAATCCCAAAAAACCCAAATCCCACCATTCCCTGTGGGAACACTCTGTAAACAGCGGATCCTGCGCTTCCCTCCTGGAACTCTCGGCCGTGAGGAGCCCTCAGGGACAGAAAACAAAAACAACAATAAAGACGAGGATGGGCGGGGCAGGCCTTGTATCCACAGCAATCCCAGAAAAACGCTCCGAACAATGGGAATGGCTCCCGGATGGATCCTTGGCCGCGGCTTCCAAAGGCGCCGCTGGATCCTTGGCCGCGGCTTCCAAAGGCGCCGCGGTTCTTCTGCCAAACAGACCCAAAGCAGGGCCAGGCCTGTTTGAATCCCAAAATCTGCGCTGTGGCCGATGACTCCCCACGGAGCTGGAAAAAGCCTTTTTGGGATTTTGGGATTCAAGATCCCCCTGGATATCCAGCAGGGAGAATGAAATTAAGGATGGGAGGAGGGAGGTGCAGGATGGGGTCGTTTTCCATGGGGTGGGATGCACCGAGAGGTTCCTCCTGCCTCGCAGAGAGCACGGAAGCGCCGGCCAGCGTTGGAATTCCGGAGGAAAACCCGGCTCTGCCCCGTTCCTGCATCCCCTCCATCTCCAGCCAGGCAGTGAAAACATTCCGGGTGTCCGGCCCCACAACGGAACTCATCCCAAGGAAAAGAGACGGGAAAACAGCACGGGAAACGCTGGCACGGCACAAGCAGGGCGGTGACACTGAGGTGGCACTGAGGGGACATCCCTAGGTCAGGGTGTTGGAGTAGAAGCTGAAGCTCTCGGAGACCGTCTTGGAGTCGCTGCGGGAGGAGCCGTTGGAGGTCATGTCCAGGGAGAGCCGCTCGGCCCGGCCGGGCTCGTCCAGCTCCTCGTCGGCCACGCCGAGCGCCGAGGCCACGGTGGTGGTGTCCATGCGGCTGAGCTTGGACACGGAGCTGTGCGTGTGCAGGAAGCGCGCCGAGCGCAGCTCCAGCCCCTCGTACTCGCCGGCGCTGACCCACGGGCACCACCGGAAGGCGTGCTTGAATCCCACCCGGAACCTGGCCGCAGGGACGGGACAGGCGTGGAATGGGCCAGAGGGGTGGGATGGACGCGGAAAGACGTGGAGATGGCCAAAGGAATTGGGATGGAGATGGACAAAGAAATGGGGTGGAGGTGGACAAATAAATTGTTATGGAGATGGCCAAAGAAATTGGGATGGAGATGGTCAAAGGAACGGGATGGACATGGCCAAAGGAAAGAGGAAAGACGTGGAAATGGACAAAGGAAGGGGAAGATAAAACTGAGCTTTTCTGAACATGACAAAATTGCGATCTTTCACTGCGGAGAGGAAAAAGCCTCCGAGAAATGAAAAATCCAAGAAATGGAAAAACCCCCTGAGAAATGGAAAAAAATCCTTGAGAATTGGAAAACCCACTGAGAAATGGAAAACCCCCCATAAACCCCAATTAGGAGTTGGGATCGTTTCAGTTGATGTTTGCCCTCAAAATCCACAAGGATTCAGAAAGACTCCAGGTGAGAACTGTGCCACCCCCACCTCTGCTGGAAGCGGCAGAGGGCGGGACAGAGCCATCCCAGAAAACCCCATCCACGCTCTCCTCCGGGACCCCGCTCCGCGTTCCCGAGCTCCGCGGCGCTCCCACCTGTCGTTGAGGCAGCAGTAGATGATGGGGTTGTACATGGTGGAGCTCATGGCCAGCCACATGACGGCCAGGTAGACCTGCTGGATGAAGCTCTGCAGGTACCACTGGGGCCGCAGGTACTGCAGCGTGAAGTAGACGTGGTAGGGCAGCCAGCAGAGCGCGAAGGTGCACACCACCATGATCATCATCTTCACCACCTGCCGCGGGAGAGAGCCAGCCTGCAGCCATTCCAGCCTCGGGAATGGCCTTTGGGATTGGCCAGGAATTCTGGATCCAGCCCCTCCCGGAATTCCTCACCTTGTGGAGATTGGCCAGGAATTCTGGATCCAGCCCCTCCCAGAATTCCTCACCTTCCTCTTGGCCAACACATGCTCATGGTTGGGATTGGCCAGGAATTCTGGATCCAGCCCCTCCTGGTGTTCCTCACCTTGTGGAGATTGGCCAGGAATTCCGGATCCAGCCCCTCCTGGAGTTCCTCACCTTGTGGAGATTGGCCAGGAATTCTGGATCCAGCCCCTCCTGGTGTTCCTCACCTTGTGGAGATTGGCCAGGAATTCCAGATCCAGCCCCTCCTGGAGTTCCTCACCTTGTGGAGATTGGCCAGGAATTCTGGATCCATTCCTCACCTTCCTCTTGGCCGACACCTGCTCGTGGTAGCGGTCGGAGGAGTCCCCGGGGATGGCGCTGGCCCAGAGCGTGCGGCCGACGGCGGCGTAGGCGCAGCCGATCACCAGCAGCGGCAGCAGGTACAGCAGGACCGTCATGGAAAAGTGGTACCTGGAAAAAAACGGGATAATCCATGAGGATCCAGCAGGATGGACATGGAGAAATGGTGGGACCAGGAAAAAACTGGGATAATCCCTGAGGATCCAGCAGGACGGTCATGGAGAAATGGTGGGACCAGGAAAAAACCGGGATAATCCCTGAGGATCCAGCAGGATGGTCATGGAAAAATGGTGGGACCAGGAAAAAACTGGGATAATCCGTGAGGATCCAGCAGGATGGACATGGAAAAATGGTGGGATCAGGAGAAATGGTGGGACCTGGAAAAATGGGATAATCCTTTAGGATCCAGCAGGATAGACATGGAAAAGTAGGACCTGGGAAAAAAACAGGGTAATCCCTGAGGATCCAGCACTGGGAATGCCATGGGAATTCTGGGAATGCCATGGGAATTCTGGGAATGCCGTGGATCAGTGAGGACTTCTGCTAGAGAGAAGTTGGTTTAAATGGAAATCCGATAATTCCGGGTTTAAGCACAGGAGGGGACGGAGGCTCCGACCCTCCGGAAAATCCTGGAAAATCCTCTCTTCCCTAAAACCTGAGTCCACAAACGCGGCTGGTGCCGGCCTGGAAATCTTCCCAAATCCTGCCAGGTTAGCGGGAATCTTATTCCCAAGGCTTTGGGACCTCTGGGTGGATTTTTGGGGTCCACTCCCAGCTCCTGCATCTTTCCAAGGATCTGGACTCCAATCCAGGCCCTGCTCCTCTTCCCAGGAGCTCGGATTGAATCCTGGCTCCGGAGGGTGAGGAGCGGCTCCGGGAATTCTCCCGCGGGGAGCGGGGCTGGCCCTGGCCCCGCTGCTGCTCGCTACCGCAATCTGATTTTCCCGGCCCTAATTCCATTTGGGATGGCCTTGGCGGGGCTGGATTCTGTTTGCCTCATTCCAGAGGCGTCGCGGCGGCTCCGCAGGAGGATTTTGTTGCGGTTCCCATGGAATTCCGGATCCTCAGAGCACTGCAGGAATGTCTGGAGGAGCTGCGGGATAACGTCAGCAGCGCAGAGCCCCGTTCCCAGAGGGGTCTGGGCTCTGAGAGCCGCTCCAGACAGCTCTGGGAATTCTTTTGGGATGCCGGGCATGGAAAAGCACTGGGAATTGTTCTGCCTGCAGCATTCCCAGGATTGCAGCACTCCGGGAGATTTGGGGTTTGCAGCTGGAAGGGTTTTAGGGTCTGGTGCAGGATGGAGGATCCCGTGGGGATCGCGGGATGCCGGAGGACGGAACTGCCACCTCCTTTTCCCTGGGAATCCCGGGAATGTTGGCATGGAAGGGATGTCCCTGAATTCCCAGGGGATCCAGGGGCTGCTTCTCCCTTCCCTCAAAACCCCAACCAGAATTCCGGATCCCTTTGGGAAGCGGGGATCGACAGCTGGATCGAATCCCGCAGAATTCTCAGCTCTGGCTGAAACCAGGGATGTTTTCCAGGGAAAAGCCAGCTCTGGTACCCTCTGCACACCAGGCTTGTGCTCCCCAGAGGTTTTCCAAAGGAATTCCCTCCCAAAGTGTTGGAATTCTCCTGTTTTCCCTGGTTTTCCCTCCTGTTTTCTCTTGGAAACTGGAAAAAGGACGGAATTTTTTCCTCCCAGCACCACAAACGGAGCAGCTGCCACCGGAGCATTCCCGGAATATCCACTCCGAGGCCACGGAGCGGGGAAGGGCCGGAACGGCGCCTCTGGAATGACCCAAACACCTGTCCCGAGTTATTTAGGGCAGGAAAATCCCATCCCGGGATCTGCTCACGGGATTCCCGAGGACTGGAGATGCCACTGAGTTCCTCCCAATCCCCAAATTCTTTGGGATTTGCCCATCCCAAAGCTGCCAGGGTCTCCTTTCCCACTTTTCCCACTTTTCCCGAGCGCGGGATGCGGATCCCTTGCGGATTTAACGGCGCCGTTCCCCTTTGGGACCAGCCTTTGGAAAAGCCACCAGAATAATCCATCCCAATCAGCAGCTGCCTCATTCCAGGCTGGGAATCTGGGAATATTCTGGGATGGAAGGGGCCCCCGAGGACAGAACGGTGCCACTCCGGGAATGCGGTGACAAAGGACACGGGGAGGGTTTGGCACTGGCTACTCCTGGATCTGACAACTGGCCCGGAATTCCAGAGCGGAATTCCACAGCCCCAGTTCCTCCCTCCTCAGGGCTGGAGATCACAAGCTCCTTTTTCATTCCCTTCTTTATTCCCTTTTTCATTCCCTTCTTTATTCCCATTTTTATTCCCGTTTTTTGTTCTTCCCCCCACTTTTTTTCCTCAACCCCTGACGTTTAACTCCCCTTGGCAAACCATTCCCAGCCCCTTTGGAAATTCGGGAGTTCCTTTCCCTTCCCTTCCTTTTCCCCTCTTCTTTTCCTCTTCTTTCCCTCTTTCCCCCCTCTTTTTTTCCTCCTTTTATTTTACTTTTCCCTTTCCCCCCTCCATTCCCCTGTTTTTCCTCGTTCCCATCCTGTTTTCCCTCGTTCCCACCCCATTTTCCCCATTCCCACCCCATTTTTCCCCTCTCCTACCCCGTTTTTCCCCATTCCCACCCCGTTTTCCCCATTCCCACCCCATTTTTCCCCATTCCCACCCCATTTTTCCCCATTCCCATCCAGTTTTTCCCCATTCCCACCCCGTTTTCCCCATTCCCACCCCATTTTTCCCCATTCCCACCCATTTTTCCCCATTCCCACCCCGTTTTTCCCATTCCCACTCACGTTTTCCCGGACATGGCTCCGCCGGGCTCCGGCCACTCCACGAGGCAGACGAAACGTCCCGGGAGCTCGGCGGTGACGGAGAAATATCCCTGGGGAAAGGCCAGCAGGAGCGCCAGCAGCCAGATCAGCCCGATCAGAGCCTTGGTGGCCGCGGCCGAGAGGCGCGGCCGGAGCGGGTGGATGATGGCCATGTACCTGTGCGGGAAAAACGGGAAAATCCCGGGGTTCCGGGTCTGGGAACAGCGGGAATCAGGGCTGGAAAATCCCGGGGTTCTGGGTCTGGGAACAGCGGGAATCAGGGATGGAAAATCCCAGTGTTCCAGCTTTGGGAACAGCGGGCATTAGGGCTGGAAAATCCTGGGGTTCCAGGTCTGGGAACAGTGGGAATAAAGGCTGGAAAATCCTGGGGTTCCAGGTCTGGGAACAGTGGGAATAAAGGCTGGAAAATCCCAGAGTTCCCTTTGGGAAAAGCAGAAACATGGCTGGAAAATCCCAATGTTCCAGCTTTGAGAACAGTGGGAATTAAGGCTGGAAAATCCTGGGATTCCTTTCGGGAAAAGTGGGAATTGGGGCTGGAAGATCCCAGGTTCCCTTTGGGAACAGTGGGAATGGGAGCTGGGAAATCCCAGTGTTCCCTTTAGGAAAAGAAAGGATGGGGCAGGAATTTGGGAGCCCAGGGAGCTGCCAGGCCCTGAACTCTTTGGGATTTTCCTGAGGCACTTCCCGCAGTGCCAGCCCCGATCCCGAATTTCCTGCCATTGTCCCGAGTGTTCGGAACAACTTCCGTCTGTTTTTCTTTCGTGCCCGGGGCTGGAGCAGCTCCAGGGGAAGGAGGGGATGGAGAAACTTCCAGTGAAAATCCCGCATGGATCCACGATGGATCCCGCAAAAAATCCCACGGGGGATTCCCGGGGAGCCCTGGGTTCCCCTGGATCCTGGGAAGTGCCCAGGGCTGGGGTTTGGGGCAGCCTGGGGTAGGGAAGGTGGCACTGGGTGGGATTTGAGGTCCTTCCCAATCCCACCCGTTCCAGGATTTTGGGAATGCGAGTCTCGTTCCGTGCCGCTTCCCTGATTTTTGGTGGGAATTGGGAATTCCAGCCCAATTGCGGCTCTGACTGGAACCCCAACCCTGCCCTGCTGCTCCCGAACCCGGCCCTGCCCCTTCCCAATCCCAGCTCTGCCCATTCCCAATCCCATTCCCAGCTCTCCCCAGTCCCATTCCCAGCTCTCCCCATTCCCAATCCCAGCCCTGCCCCTTCCCAATCCCAGCTCTGCCCATTCCCAATCCCATTCCCAGCTCTGCCCATTCCCAATCCCGGCTCTGCCCATTCCCAATCCCATTCCCAGCTCTCCCCATTCCCATTCCCAGCTCTCCCCATCCCCATTCCCATTCCCAGCTCTCCCCATTCCCATTCCCAGCTCTCCCCGTTCCCATTCCCAGCTCTCCCCATTCCCAATCCCAGCTCTCCCCAATCCCAATCCCAGCTCTGGGAACTGGGAATCCTCCCTTCCAGGCTCCTGGAACAAATTCCAGCTTTTCCTGCCTTTCAGCTCCATTGTCAGCTCCCAGCCACAGGAAAAAGAGGAATTTTCCCAACCTTTGGAGGGGCTGAGGATGGGATTTATGGGATTTGGGATTTGTTCCCTTTCCCATTCCTGGCTGGAATTTGGGATGCAGTTGGAGCTGCAGCTTCCAGGTGGGAGCCTGGATTTTTTTTTTTTTTTCTTTTGGGAAAACCGAGCCTCTCTTCAGGATTTGCAGGTGCAGGAATATTTTTTGGGAATGCTAATCCTCAAAAAATTCCAGCCCCAGCCTCCCGGACCTCCCTGTTTTACTGCAGCTTCCCTGGGCTTGCTTTCCTGGAATTTTCAGGGTGGATCAAAGGCTGTAAATTAAATTATTCACCCCAAAAAGAATCCTTGGAATTCATCCCAGTCCCAAAGGGGCTTTTCCAGCTGATCCCACGGATCCTCCTGGAACAGCACCATGGGAGAGGAGCTGGAAATATCCCGGGTTTTATTGATGATTGCCTCAGTTCCCGTGGATTTTAGGGAGAGGATTTGGTGACAAAACCAAACCCGGGGCTGTTTTTGTCGCCCGTGGAGCCTCACCCACCCCCGGCCCTGCTTCCCACAGGGAATTCCGGAGCCAGCAGCTCCAGAGGCACTGGAAAAGGGCAGGAAAAGCATCCTCCCCCCCGGATCCCTGCCAGAATTCCCTTTATTCCCTGGGAGCAGGCACAGGTGCAGAGCCTGGCTGGCTCCGGGAATGGGGCCTTGGAAAAATCCAGGAGGCTCGGAGGGAGCCACGGGGCGGCTCCGGAGCCGGGATTTTCCTGGGGCTCCAGGGGGAAATGTCCCTGACCCCAGATTCCTGGGGGGTCCGGGGGATTGGGGTCCCCCAGTGCCACTGGGATCCAGCAGAGCTTGGGACCACGGCCCCAGGGGGATCTGGGATCCAGCTGAGCTTGGGACCATGGCTCCAGTGGGATCTGGGACGCAGCTGAACTTGGGATCATGGCTCCAGTGGGATCTGGGACGCAGCTGAACTTGGGATCATGGCTCCAGTGGGATCTGGGACGCAGCTGAACTTGGGATCATGGCTCCAGTGGGATCTGGGATCTAGCTGAGCTTGGGATCACGGTGCCAGTGGGATCTGGGATCACAAATCCAGAGGGAGCTGGGATCCAACTGAGTTTGGGATCACAGCTTCAGTGGGATCTGGGATCTGGCAGAGCTTGGGATCGTGGTGCCAGTGGGATCTGGGATTCAGCTGAGCTTGGGATCACGGCTCCAGTGGGATCCGGCAGGAATTGGGCAGGGAAAATCCAACCCTGGTCACTGACCTGTCCCCAAACCAGCCAGGAGTGACCCGCCACTGACCTGTCCCCAGCTCCAGGCAGGAGTGACCTGCCACTGACCTGTCCCCAGCTCCAGGCAGGAGTGACCCACCACTGACCTGTCCAGCGCGATGGCCGTCATGGAGTAGATGCTGGCGAAGACGGCGGCGATGGGGAAGAAGTTGTGGAAGCGGCAGTAGGCGGCCCCGAAGTACCACTCGTTGTGCACAGCGTAGCTGAAGTTCACCACGGTGTTGAGCGCGGCCATGGAGGCCTCGGCGAAGGCCAGGTTCACCAGGAAGTAGTTGGTGACCGTGCGCATCCGCTTGTGCACCAGGATGATCCACATGACCACGGCGTTGCCCACCACGGCCACCACCACGATGAGCGCGTAGGCCACGGCCCACAGGGCCACCTGCCACGGCGGCTGCACGAACGGGTTGGCCCAGGACTCGTTCAGGGAGGCGTTGAGGGGCTCCAGCTCCAGCTCGGCCACCAGCGGCGGGGACTCATCCATGGCCACAGGAGACCGGGGTGAGGGACCTCCTGATCAGCAAAGCTGGGGTGAGGGACCTCCTGCTCAGAAAACTGGGGTGAGGGACCTCCTGATCACCGAAACTGGGGTGAGGGACCTGGTCAGTGAAACTGGGGTGAGGAACCTCCTGATCAGCAAACTGGGGTGAGAGACCTCCTGATCAGCAAGATTGGGGTGAGGGACCTCCTGATCAGCGAAACTGGAGTGAGGAACCTCCTGCTCAGAAAACTGGGATGAGGAACCTCCTGATCAGCAAATCTGGGGTGAGGAACCTCCTGGCTCAGCCAGTTTGGGGTGCAGGGACCTCCTCATTCAGGATGCAGCAAGGTCAGGACTTGGCAAGATTGGGGTGCAGGGGCCTCCTGGTTTAGGGTGCAGATCCTTCCTGGATCAGCCAGTTTGGGGTGCAGGGCCCTGCTGGCTCAGCCACTTTGGGGTGCATGGCTGCTTCAGGGCATGGGCACCTCCCAGTGTGGGCGCAGCAGGTTTGGGGTGCAGGACCCGTCTGGGTCAGGGTGCGGCAGGTTTGGGGTTCCGGTCCCTCTGGTGTCCAGGGGCAGCTGGAGCCGGGAGTGCGGCCATGGCACGGCTGGTTGGGGGTGTGGATCCCGCCCGGTTCGGGGTGCAGGTCCCCCCCGGTTCGGGGTGTGGATCCCGCCCGGTTCGGGGTGCAGGTCCCGCCCGGTTCGGGCACGGCTGGCTCGGGCTGCGGGGCTGGTTCAGGGTCCGGGTCCCTCCGGGCTCAGCTGCGGCTTCCCCAGGGCTTGGGTTCCTACCGGTTCGGGATGCGGGTCCTGCCCGGTTCGGGATGCGGGTCCTGCCCGGTTCGGCTCCGGACTGGGATGCAGGTGCAGCAGAGCAGCTGCAGATCCCTCCCGGGTCGGGATTCAGGCGGTTCGGGAAGCAGCCGGTTCAGGATGCGGCTCCTCTCGGTACCTGCTGCAGCCGGTTCGGGATGCAGAATCCCGCTCGGTTCGGGATGCAGATTCCCCGGTTCGGGATGCGGATTCCCCGGTTCGGGATGCGGATTCCCGCTCGGTTCGGTTCCGGATGCAGTCTGTTCGGGATGCAGGCGGTTCCGGGCGCGGATTTCCCGGCTCGGGCTGCGGTTCCCCGCTCGGTTCGGGATGCAGGCGGTTCCGGATGCAGAATCCCCGGTTCGAGCTGCGGTTCCCCGCTCGGTTCGGGCCGCAGGCGGTTCCGGATGCGGATTCCCCGGTTCGTGCTGCGGATCCTCGCTCGCTGCCGGCCGCCGGCGGTTCCGCCCGGCCCAGCCGCGGGCTCGGGGCGCAGCCGGTGCCGCGGACCCGACTGCGGCGGGCGAGGCACGAGCGGGGCTTTTATGGGCGGCGCGGGCGGTGCCGGAGCGGGGCGGGCAGAGCCGGCCGGGGACAGCCCTCTCCCTGTCCCCTCTGTCCCCTCCCCCGGTGCCTCGGTCCCCCTCCCCGCTCCCGGCGGCTCCGCAGGCCCCGGCCCCGCCGCCGCCGCCGTTCCGAGCTCCGCCGGCAGCGGCTCCTCCGCCTTTCCAGGCGCTCCCATCCCAAATTTCCCTCCCCCCATCCCCTCTCCCACCTTTTTCCCCCCCAAATCTCCCCGGACACTTTTGGGGCGCGACTCCAAAATCAGCGGGAATTGAACGATCCCGGTAACGGCAAAGCTCCGGGGTTTATCGATGGTTTTATCGATTATTGATTTGTTTAATCTTTATTTACCCCGAACCTTTTCAGCCCCCCCGAAAAAGGGCTGGAAAATCCCTGTCCATGAAAATCCCTCTCCCTGAAATTCTCTCTCCATGAAAATCCCTCTCCATGAAAATCCCTCTCCCTGAAATTCTCTCTCCATGAAAATCCCTCTCCATGAAAATCCCTCTCCATGAAATTCCCTCTCCATGACATTCCCTCTCCCTGACATTCCCTCTTCTCCCTAATTAATTTGATTAATCTGAGATCCCTTCCCGCAGCCCGACTTCGTATCCAGGGATTTGAACTCCGCTGCTGCCAGATCCATCCCGGCCCTGCTGCTCCAGCCGGGAATTGTGCCAGGAATGCTGCCGGGAATTGTGCCAGCAGCGCCCCCCGCTTTCCCCTCGGGAATTCCGCTCCTCCTCGGGATGGAGCCGCTTTTCCTCCCGGGGAAGCCGCTCCGCTGCGGCCGCGGGTGATCCCAAATCCCGGGTTTTTGGGCAGAGGAGCCGCTCCCAGGTAAATCCCGCAGGAATTCGGGCCGGGAGCTGCGCGTGGGGAGGAGCCGCTGGAATTATTCGATCCCGGAGCGATCCCGGGGTTTTTTTCCAGGCGGGATTCGGCGTTCCCAGGGGGATCCAGAGGGGGCCGGGCCGGGCGCTCCTCCCGCTCCATCCCTAAAAACCTGGGAATGGCAGAGCCGGGAATGCGGGAATGGGAGTGTGGGAATATGGGAATGGGAGCTGGGAATGGGAATGTGGGAATGGGAATGTGGGAATATGGGAATGGGATCCAGGAAAGGGAGCTGGGAGTGGGACGCCTTTCCCCGCAGCGCGCAGCCTTTCAAGGGTTAACGCGGCCGCGCTCGGCCCCTGCGGGCGGAAACGGCCCCGAGTTCGAATCGCCCGCAGGAATCGCAGCCGGGAAGAGCCGGGGGTTCCAAATCCCCACGGGAATTGCAGCCGGGAAGAGCCGGGGGTTCCAAATCCCCACGGGAATTGCAGCCGGGAGGAGCCGGGAAGAACCGGGGGTTCCAAATCCCCGCGGGAATTGCAGCCGGGAGGAACCGGGGGTTCCAAATCCCCGCGGGAATTGCAGCCTGAAAGAGCCGGGGGTTCCAAATCCCTGCGGGAATTGCAGCCTGAAAGAGCCGGGGGTTCCAAATCCCTGCGGGAATTGCAGCCGGGAGGATCCAGGGGTTCCAATTCCCCGCAGGAATCGCAGCCCGGCATGGCCCGGACCTGCCGCGAGTCCCGTTTTTATTACTACGGCATCAAATTCTCGCTCTCCGCCTACGCCACGCTCTTCTCGGTACGTTCTTTCCCCATTTTCCCCTAATTCCCCCCGTTTTTCTATGTTCTTCCCAACTAGAGTTGCCTTTCCCAGCCCCCTTTGGCTTTCCCGCGTCCCAAATTCCCCTTCCCAAACCCCAAATCCTTCAGGAAAACCCCCAAACCCCCGCGGTGCCTCCAAACTGGGAAATCCGGGGCGATTTTGGGCTCCAAACGTGGCGATTTTGGGGCGAACCCGCGGGTTTTGATGGTTTTTTTTCCCAACCTCATCCTCCCCCGTGCTTCCTTTGTGGCAGCGAGTCCCATTTGGATCAGGAAAAAACCGGGAAAATTCAATTTTTTTCACCCCCCAGGTGCCCCCTGCAGACATCGAGGGGGTTTCAGCCGCGTTTTTTGTCGGAAAAATCCCAAATAAATTGATTTTCGGGCGGTTTTGAAGCCCTGGACTCTGCTCGGGGCGGGATTTCCCCGCACCTGGGAGCTGCAAACACCTGCGGAAAGGGGTGGGGAAAACCGGGAATTCCGCTTCCGTTTTTGGGGTCTCTTTTTGGGGTTTATTTTGGGTCATTCTGACTTTATTTCCAAATATTTCCTCCCCAGGGTTAAATAACCCCGGGGTGGGGCTGATTTTTCGGGTGTGAGCACAAAAATTCCTCTGCAGGTGCCCGGAAATGGTTTTAATTTCGGTTTTTATCGATTTTTTGACCCGTGAATGAGCTCGGCCAAGGCCAAAAATCACCAAAAATTTGGGGTTTTTTTGGGTTTATCTCTCGGATTTTCCAGGCTCTGTCAGGTGGGAAAACTCTGAGGCGTCAGAGCTCTGTGACATTCCCAGAAACCCCCCAAAAATTCTGGATTTCTCCCACATTTCTAGCTTGGGGTGGAGTTTTGGGTGGGATTTGTGCAATATTCCAAACAAATCCGGGGCAAATCCCAAATATTTGGGTTCCCAAGGAGCTGATCTCGCCCACTTTGGGGTTTCCTGGAGGTTTTCGGGCTGCTGAAGGAATTGTGGGATTTACCTCCCAATTCCACTCTGGGAATTGTGGATGAACCCTGGGACAATTCCCGGATTTTTGGGGGAATTTTGGGAGAGCTCCGTGGAGAATCCACCAGCAAGAGGCTGGGATTGGTCCAAAAAAACGGGAAAACAATCCCAAAAAACCCCATTTTGGATGGTTGAACCCCTCCCACCTCCATCCCTGGGACGATCCCAGGCCGGAATTCTGCTCCAGGGAATCCAGAGCCTTTCAGCCTGACCTAATTCCAGCCTCATTTGCATAATTGCGGCCCAATTAATTCCTGGAAGATGCTTTTCCCACAAAACGGAGAGCGTGTGTTTCTAATCCCGAAAACCCTGCAAAACCCCAAAAATCCAAAATCCCGGGGATTTGGAGTCATCTCCATGGTTTGGGGATCCCAGGGAGGGAATTCCATGGATTTGGAGTCATCTCCATGGTTTGGGGATCCCAGGGAGGGAATTCCATGGATCCAGGGTCACCTCCAGAGTTTGGGGATCCCAAGGAGGGAATTCCATGGATTCGGAGTCATCTCCATGGTTTGGGGATCCCAGGGAGGGAATTCCATGGATCTGAAAACCCCGAAAACCCCCATAAATCCCAAAAAAACCCCCGTAAATCCCAAAAAAACCCCTAAAAATCCCCAAACCCCCATAAATCCCAAAAAAACCCCCGTAAATCCCAAAAAACCCCTAAAAATCCAAAAAAACCCCTAAAAAACCCCAAACCCCCCATAAATCCCAAAAACCCTAAAAATCCCAAAAAACCCTAAAACCCCCCTAAAAATCCAAAAAACCCTGTAAATCCAAAAACCCCTAAAAATCCCAAAAAACCCTAAAAATCCCCAAAAAACCTAAAAATCCCCAAAAAACCCCCAAAATACCCCTAAAAATCCCCAAAAAACTCCTAAAAATCCCAAAAATCCCCCGTAAACCCCAAAAATCCCGGAGTGAATGCCGTAAATCCCTGCGCAGCTGCTGGGGCTGCTGCTGCTGGCCGTGGGGATCTACGCCGAGGCGGAGCGGCGGCGGCACCGCACGCTGGAGGGGATCTTCCTGGCGCCGGCCGTGCTGCTGCTCCTGCTGGGAGCCGGCGTCTTCCTGGTGTCCTTCGTGGGAATGGTCGGCAGCCTCCGCGACAACCGCGCCCTGCTGCGCACGGTGAGGCGGGAATCGCACGGCGCCGGGGTCGTCTCCGTGGAATTCCGTGGATTCGGGGTCGTCTCCGTGGAATTCCATGGATTCGGGGTCATCTCAGTGGAATCCCATGGATTCGGGGTCATCTCCATGGAATTCCATGGATCTGGGGTCATCTCAGTGGAATTCCATGGATCCAGGGTCATCTCCATGGAATTCCATGGATCTGGGGTCATCTCAGTGGAATTCCATGGATCTGGGGTCATCTCCATGGAATTCCATGGGTCCGGGATCATCTCTGTGGTTTGGGAATTCCATGGATCCATTGTTGTCTCCATGGTTTGGAAATTCCATGGATTTGGGGTCATCTCCATTGAATTCCGTGGATCTGGGGTCATCTCCATGGTTTGGGAATTCCATGGATCTGGGATCATCTCCATGGAATTCCATGGGTTCCTGGTCACCTCCATGGTTTGGGAATTCCATGGATTCATGGTCACCTCCATGGTCACCTCCATGGTTTGGGAATTCCATGGATTCATGGTCACCTCCATGGTCACCTCCATGGTTTGGGAATTCCAAGGAGGAAATTCCACGGTATTTTCCCTCTCAAGGCCCATCCCGGGATGTGAATTCCCAAGGAAAGGAGAATTCCCTCTGGAATTCTGGCTGATGAGTGTGCAGTTCCCTCTGGAATTTGGCTGATCTGTGCTCCTGGGTGCAATTCCATTGGAATTCTGGCTGATCAGTGTGCAATTCCCTCTGGAATTTGGCCGCTCTGTGCCCGCTGGGGTGGAGCTGACAGCTCCATCCATCTCCCGCCTCCGCTCCCGTTTATCCACCGGGAACGCGCCGCTCCCGACGGCCCCAAATCCCCGGGATCGATGGCCTGGAAACCCCAACCCGCGGGATTTGGGCTCCGGAGGGACAGGAATTCAACCCCAGATTCGGTGTCTGGGGGCTGAAACGTCCGGCTTTGGGAATAATTAAGGAGGAACAAAACCTCGGAGATCGTTAAGGGAGGGAAGGAGCGGCTCCCGAGGGATTCATCGATTCCCCAGGTTGCCGCGGGAATTGGGATTGATGAGCTCGTTAGCGGCCGCGTTAATTGAATCGGAATTGAGCGGCTCTTCCTGACTCAGCATCCAGGGCCGGAGAAAGATTTCCTCGGGAAGTTTCTTCAAGAAATCCGGAATTTGTTTGGAGCTTTGTGCTGGGGGAGATCCTTGGGATCCTTCCCGGTCCCTTCCCAATCCCTTCCTGATCCTTTCCCAGTCCCTTCCCAATCTTTCCTGATCCTTCCTGGTCCCTTCCCGATCCCCTTCCTGATCCTTCCCAATCCCTTCCTGATCCTTCCCAATCCCTCCTGGTCCCTTCCTGATCCTTCCCAATCCCTTCCTGATCCTTCCCGATATTTCCCCGTCTCTTCCCAATCCCTCCTGGTCCATTCCAAATCCTTTCCTGATCTCTCCCGCTCCTTTCCCAATCTCCTCCCCGATCCCTCCCCGATCCCCTCTCCAGGATGGCCGGTGACCCACGGGGACGCCAAGGCAGAATTTCCGCCAAAATTCCAGGAAAAACCTGGAATTCCGGTGGCGAATTCCTCGTTTGGCGGGCGGGGTCCGGGGTCATCCGTGCTCTCCTCCTTCCAGTTCTTCTGGGTGCTGCTGCTGATCTTCCTGACGGAGCTGCTGCTGATCCTCGTGGAGATCATCTTCGAGAGCAAGGTGGGACAGGGACACGCCCGGCATTCCCGGGAATTCCGTCGGCGTTCCCGAAAATTCCATGGTCATGCCCAAAAATTCCATGGTCGTGCCCAAAACCGGGATGGTCGTTCCCGAAAACGGGATGGCCATTCCCAAAAATTCCATGGTCATTCCCAAAAATGGAATGGTTATTCCCAGAAATTCCATGGCCATTCCCAAAAACAGGATGGTCGTTCCCAAAAATGGGATGTCCATTCCCAAAAATTCCATGGTCATTCCCAAAAATTCCATGGTCGTTCCCAAAAATGGAATTTTATTTTCTTGACCATGGAATGGTCATTCCCGAAAATTCCATGGCCATTCCCAAAAATGGGATGGTTATTCCCAAAAATTCCATTGTTTTTCCCCGAAATCCCATTGTTTTTCCCAAAATTCCATAGTCATTCCCAAAAATCCCACGGCCACGCCCAAAGCTGGACCTGCAGCTCCTCAGGGCGGAGCTCTGGGATGCAGCAGGAATTCTAAAGCTCAATTAATTCCCAAGAAATTGTAATTAATTGGTAATTAATCGGGCTGATATCAAACGCCAATCGAACCCCAAATAAAGAGTTGTGGGGAGCACAGATCCCCCTCTGGAACGACGGATCTTCACCCGACCCCGGAATTAATCGGATTTCCGGGTGAAACCAGCTTAATTACTTCATTTCGATATTCAAATCGGCTTCGTTGCTATGCAAATGAGGAACGGGATAAAAATCCCTTGGTTGGGATGCGCCGGGAACGGATCCGGACAGCCCCAAAATTGGATTTTATCCCAAAATTCCGCCTGGGGGTGGGGTGAATCCCTCTCTGGCGGGAAAATCCTGGAATTTTGGGCTGTTTTCCCAAGAGTTTTCCCAACTTTTGGCTTCCTCCGTGCCAGATGAACGAGGTTTTCCACTCCAACCTCCAGGAGGGGATCCGGCACTACTACGACGACCTGGACTTCAAAAACATCCTGGATTTTGTGCAGGAAAAGGTTTGGATGGGGAAAGGGGGAATTTCCCAGGGAAAGCTTGATCCCGTGCCCCGTTTTCCCTGGATTTTGGGGTTTTCCCTGGATTTTGGGGTTTTCCCCTGGATTTTGGGTTTTTCCCCTGGATTTTTGGGATTTTCCCCTGGATTTTGGGGCTCTTCCTCTGAATTTTTGTGATTTTCCCATGGATTTGGGGTTGTTTTCCCTGGATTTTGGGGCTTTTCCCTGGATTTGGGATTTTCCCCTGAATTTTGGGTTTTTTTCCCTGGATTTTGGGGTTTTTCGGGAATCATCCTGGCATTTCTGAAAAATAAAACATGAAAATCCCAAAATCCGAGGCGGGAACTCTGAGAATCCAGGAAAACCCTGGAATCTGTGCCTGGCACGGAGCAGAGCAGGAGGATCCCAAGAATTTTCCTTCTTCCCCTTGGAAAACGGGAGCAGAGGGGAAGAAACCTCTCCCAAAATCCGCTCCCGGATGAGTTTGATGCTTCAAAAAAGGGAAAAATCCAGACTGGGCTCATTTTTATTCCGTGGAGGGCTCGGAATGACTTTGATTGGAATTCTTTTTTAAATCTTGGCTGCAGGAAAAAAAGAGATTTTTTATTTGATTTTTTTTTTTATTTTTTCCTTTTGTAGCTTGCAGGATTTGATCCCAATTTATCCTGACAGGAAAAGAAATCCCTGAGGGGCTGCTGGGGATTTTGTGGGGTGGCTGAGAGCCCCCCAAATCCATCCCTGCCCCGGGAAAAAAACGGATTTGTCGCCCGGAATTCAAGCGTGGAAGTGGGGATGGATCCGAGCCACGCCCAAATCCCTCTGAAATGGGGAAAAATGGGAAAAATTCCCTTTTTTTTTTTAACCCTTCGACTTCCCTGGGAGCAGGGAAAAAAATTGGGAAGAGATGCAGGGAACGGGATTGGAATTCTGGGATGGGTTGGGATGGATGGGATCCTGGAATTCCCCTTCCCCATCCCAGGGTGTTCCAAAGGATCCAAAATTCCCTGGGAATTCCATCCCTGCCCTTCCCAACCCTCCCAGGGAGGAATTCCCGTTATCCCAATTAACGATTATCCCAATTAACGATTATCCCAATTAACGATCCCTGTTCTCCCAGGGCTGATCCCAAACCCCTTTTCCAGGATTTTTAAGGATTTTCCAGGGGCTGGAAAATTCCCTGGCAATTCCACCCCTGCCCTCCTCAAATCCCAACCCCGAATCCCTTCGGAGCGGCAATCCCTTCCCGTTTTCCGTGGGGATTTTGGGGTTTTCCAGCTCTTCCCTCTCCCTGTGTTTTTTTCCCTGCAGTTTTCCTGCTGCGGAGGGGACGAATTCCGGGATTGGGAGGTGAACCGCTACCACCGGTGCAACGGCAGCGGCGCCCTGGCCTGCGGCGTGCCCCACTCCTGCTGCGTGCGAGGGGTGAGCAGGGGGAAATCCCAGAATTCCTGGGGGAAATCCCAGAATTCCTGGGGAAAAAAATCCCAGAATTCCTGGGGAAAATCCCAAAATTCCTGGGGGAAATATCCCAAAATTCCTGGGGGAAATCTCCCAAAATTCCAGGGGAAAAAAATCCCAGAATTCCAGGGAGGAAAATCCCAAAATCCCAGGGAGAAAAAACCCCAAAATTCCAGGGAGAAAAGTCAGAGAATTCCAGGGAGGAAAATCCCAAAATCCCAGGGAGAAAAAACCCCAAAATTCCAGGGAGGAAAATCCCAGGGAGAAAACCCCCAAAATTCCTGGAAAAAATCCCCACATTCCAAGGAAAAAAATCCCAAAATTCCAAGGGAAAAAAATCCCCAAATTCCAGGGAAAAATACTAGGGAGGAAAATCCCAGAATTGCTGGGAGAAAATTCCCAACATTCCAGGGAAAAATCCCCAAATTCCAAGGAAAAAATCCCAGAATTCCAGGGAAAAAAATCCCCAAAATTCCGGAAAAATCCCCTCCAAAATTTCGCCGAGGACAATTTTGCTTTAAATTTCTTTCATCCAACCCCAAAATTTGCCGAAATTCCTCATCAACCCCTCTTTGTTTTTAATGGGAAAAAGAGGGAAGTGTGAAAGGGTTTAATCAGGCTGATATGCAAATGAGATGCAGATTTGCGCTCTTGTCTAATCAAGGCCCTGATGAAGGAGCTGGAATCGGGGGGGGTTCCTGCCGGGAGCTTTTTTTGGGGATTTTTAAACTCCTGTGGGGTTTTTTTTGGGACAAAATAAAACCTGAGCAGGGGGAAGGGAGAGGGAAAAAATTCCCTTCCATCCAGAGGGGGTGGAATTTTTTTTGGGAATGCTGAGGGTGGGCTCGGAGCTGTTTGGGATTTTGGGAATTGTCCCTGATGTGGGATTGGGATTCGGGGCCCCTTTCACCCGAACCATTCCAGGATTCCCAGAGCTGGGTCTGGAGGGTGCTCCAGTAGGAAAATCCATGGAATCTCCACGAATCCCTGGAATTTCCATGGTTTTTTTTCAAGAGGGAAAGCTCCTGGCTGTGCCTCTGAGGGTTGTTTGGGAAGTGAGACCTCCCCAAAGAACCTGGGAAGCACCAAAACCTTGGGATGGATTTGCCCTTAAGGAACCACCCCCAGAATTCCGGGAGAGCCGAATCCCTTGGGAATTTCCTGACCTTGGATCCCATCCAGGGCCACCTGCGGGGACAATTCCCGCTGTCCCGGGCGGCTCCAGCCCGGCCTTGGACATTCCCAGGGGTCCAGGGGCAGCTCCAGCTCCTCTGGGAATTCCATCCCAGCCTCATCCCCTCCCAAAATCCCCAAATCCCGTTGAATTTCCCGCTTCGGAGCCGTTCCCTGGGTCCTGCCCCTCCATCCCTCATCCCAAATCCCTCCCCAGCTCTCCTGGAGCTTCTTCAGGCCCTGGAATGTTCTGGAAGCTCTCCCTGGAATGTCCCTTCTCCAGGGGAACATTCCCAGCTCTCCCAGCCCGGCTCCAGAATCCTGGGATCGTTCGGGTTGGGATTTGCCCTGAAGTCCCCTCAGGCCCAGGGACGCCCCAAATTCCGAGGGAATCGGGAATTCCGGAATTCCCGATTTCCTTTGGATTTCTGGTGTTTGTCCGGGATAAGCCCTCCCTTTTCCCAGGATAACCCCGCCCCTTTTCCTGGTATAACCCCACCCCTTTTCCCGGAATAACCACACCCCTTTTCATGGGATAACCCCGCCCTTTCCCCGGAATATCCCCGCCCCTTTTCCCGGGATAACCCCGCCCCTTTTCCCGCAGGCTCCCGGAGCGGTGGTGAACACGCTGTGCGGGTACCGCGCCCTGGAAAAGGAGGTGACCGACCTTGGAATTTTTTGGGAATTCTCTGCTCCTTCCTCCCCCTCGATCCCAAAATCCGAGCGCTCCCTGCAGGAATTCCCCTCCCCTGGCTGCTCCCAGCTCGGCTTTGGCGCTTTTCCCTGGAATTTTGGGGCTCTGTGGGAAGGCTGTGGGAATTCTATGTAGGAATTCCCAGCAGAAATGTGGGAATTCCCAGCGGAAATGTGGGAATTCCTGGCAGAATTCCCAATGGAAATGTGGGAATTCCTGGTGGCAGAATTCCCAATGGAAATGTGGGAATTCCTGGCAGAATTCCCAATGGAAATGTGGGAGTTCCTGGCAGAATTCCCAGCAGAAATATGGGAATTCCTGGCAAGATTCCCAGCAGAAATGTGGGAATTCCCAGGGGAAATGTGGGAATTCCTGGTGGCAGAATTCCACCAGGTTGTTCCCGCCAAAATTCCTGGGAAAACGTCGGGAAAAGTCGCAAAATTCCCGGGAATCTGGGATCGTGTCTCTGCTCCGCAGCGCCTGGAGCTGCTGGGCACCATCCACGTCCGGGGCTGCATCCACGCCGTGGGGCTCTGGCTCAAGGACAACTTCCAGGCCACCCTGGCCATCGTCTGCTCCCTGCTGCTGCCTCAGGTACCTCCGGAATTCCCAAATTCCCGAATTCCCGAATTCCCAGGGGTGACCCCGCCGATTTGGGGCTCCTGGCGCCGAGGGCTCGGCGGGGAAAATCCTTCGGGATCCCAATTCCATATGGGATTTGTGCTGGGGCAGGGAAAGGCATCCCACAGCCCGGCTGCTAATTAACGGCCGGCTGCTAATTGGGAATGCTGATGGGGCTGCTAATTGGGAATGCTGATGGGGCTGCTAATTGGGAATGCTGATGGGGCTGCTAATTGGGAATGCTGGTGGGGAGGAATCCGCAGGAATCCCAGCCCTGATGGGTCTGGAGTGGGATGCTGGGGTCGTTAATTGGGAACGCTGATGGAGCTGGAGTGGTGCTGTTAAATGAAAATGCTGGGGTCATTAATTGGGAATGCTGGGGACATTAACTAGGAATGCTGGGAAATCCCTGGAATGCTGATGGAGCTGGAGTGCTGGGGACATTAAGTGGGAATGCGGCTGGGTCTGGAGTGGTTCCTTTAGTTGGGAATGCTGGGGACAAAAATCCCTGGAATGCTGCCGGGTCTGGAGTTGCTGCCATGGCTGGGAGAATCCGGGATCCCCCAAATCCAGGAGCCCTTTTTAAAGGGAAAACCCCAATCCCGTGTTGGAGGTTGTGTTCATTTTCCATTCGGAGCCAGGCACAAATTCAATTTGGAATTTTTCCATCCCTGGAATTCTCTTTTTCCCGTTCCCGTTTCCTCTTCTCATCCCATCCCCCACATTCCCTGTCTCTCCCAAGCACTTTCTCATCCCAAAATCCGCCGTGGCCTGGGGCTGGCTGTGTTTAATCACGGAGCAGCCCCGGCTTTCCAGCTCATCCATCCTTTTCCTGCCGCCTCCGTGTCCTTCCCTGCCTCCCGCGCCTTCTCCGGGGGCTGGCGACGTGCTCGGGCTGGGAATGAGGCACAAAAAACTCTGGCCTCGTTCTTCCAGCGGCTTTTAGGGAATGCGGCTCCAGCTCGTTCCTTCCTGGGCCTTTCCAGGATTTTTTTATGGAGGTTCTTCCAGAGAATCCTGGAATGGTTTGGGTTGGGAAGGAGCTTCAGGATCCCATCCCACCCCTGCCATGGCAGGGACAATTCCCGCTGTCCCAGGGTGCTCCAGCCTGGCCTTGGGGACACTTCCAGGGATGGAGCAGCCACAGCTCCTCTGGGAATTCCATCCCAAAATCCCATCTCAATCTCCCCTTTCCCAGTGGGAAGCCATTCCCTGGGTCCTGCCCCTCCATCCCTTATCCCAAATCCCTCCCCAGCTCTCCTGGAGCTCCTTCAGGCCCTGGAATGTGCTGGAAGCTCTCCCTGGAATGTCCCTTCTCCAGGGGATCATTCCCAGCTCTCCCTGGAATTTCCCTTCTCCTGGTGACCATTCCCAGCTCTCCCTTCTCCAGGTGACCATTCCCAGCTCCTGTCACAGCGCCAATTTTTCCTTCCCGAATCCCGCTGGAAGTGAATCCCAAAGGGATTTCCATGGACCCCAAACCCAGAAAAACTGGAAAATCCCATCCTTGGGAATGCTTGGAATGAGCCCATCCTCGGCTCCTGTCCTGTTCCCGCTTTCCCGGCATTCCCGGGATTCCCAGAGGTTCCCGATCCCCGGGAACAGGGTCCATCCCAATCCCAGGTTGCTCCCAGGGCTCTCCCGGCTCTGGGAATTCAGGGCTGGAAAAAGGGAAAATCTGGGAATCTCCTGTTGTCCCACAGCCTGCGACGAGGCTGCCTCATCCCGGGCGGGGCTTTTGGGAAGGGCTCCGGAATTCCAGGAACCGCGGGGAGAGCTGGGGACAGCGCTGGGATAACGGGACGATAACGGGATGAAAACGGGATCATAACGGGAGGATAACGGGACGATAACGGGATCATAACAGGATGATAACGGGATCATAACGGGACAATCATGGGACCATAACGGGACCATAATGGGATCATAACGGGACGATAACGGGACGGTAACGGGGAAACAATGGGATCGTGCTGCTCCCCATCCGCAGCAAATCCTTCAGAATTTGGGCTTTGCAATCCCATTTCCACGGGTGTCGAGCTGCAGCCTCGTTCCCATTATGGAGCTGTCAGCAATCCCCGTTAAAATCCCGATCCCCCGGAGCTGGAAAAACCCTTTGAAATGGGGGATTTGGGGTAAATTTGTCATTTTTGCCTCCCGGGAGGATTTGTGTGTGCATTCCATGGAAACAGAGCCGGGGTGGGGCAGGGATGGCTCCTGCTCCTCCTGCTGAGGAATCCCAGAGAAAATGGGATTTCGGGAAGGGAATAAAACCATCCAAACCCCTCAGCTGGGATCCCGAATCCCAGAGAAAATGGGGAATCAAAGGGAATAAAACCATTTAAGATCCCAAATCCCAGAGAAAATGAGGAATAAAAGGGAATAAAATCATCTGAATCCCAGAGAAAATGGGGAATCAAAGGGAATAAAACCATTTAAGATCCCAAATCCCAGAGAAAATGAGGAATAAAAGGGAATAAAATCATCCAAATCCCAGAGAAAATGGGGAATCAAAGGGAATAAAACCCTTCAAAATCCCGAATCCCAGAGAAAATGGCAAATAAAAGGGAATAAAACCATGTAAATCCCAGAGAAAAAGGGGAATCAAAGGCAATAAAACCATGCAAACGCCTCAGCCGTGATCCCAAATCCCAAATCCCGGAGCTGCCCGCTGAGTCACGGCCCCGTTCCGGTCCCCAAGCCCCCAAATCCCGGTCCCAGCTCCCCCGCGCCGCCGGAGCTGTCAGCAGTTACGGATGTTTCCAATATCGCCCCGGCGCCGGCACGGCACCGCCGAGCTCCGGGGAGCCTCCACGGGGGAAACGGGAACGGAACCGGGCAGGGCCGAGGCTGGCAACGGGAAAAAATGGAATTTGCTCTGGAATTGGGATCCAGGAATCGCTGGGTTTGGAATTGAGGGAGGGCTTGCCCTTCCTGGGTGGAATTCCAACCGTCCCGGGCTTTGTGCTGGCGGATTTGAGAGCCCAGGAGGGGCAAATCCATGGAAAAGCTGCACCCCCAGGGGGTAAAGAAATCCCGGGAGCTTTGGGAATCCATAAAAAAACCCCCATAAATTCCAGGAGTTTATGGGAATCCATAAAAAATCCAAAAATCCTGAGAGTTTGAGAATTTATAAAAAATCCATAAATCCCAGGAGCTTTGGGAATCCATAAAAAATCCACAAATCCCAGGAGTTTAGGGAATCCATAAAAAAATCCATAAATTCTGGGAGTTTATGGGAATCCATTAAAAATCCACAAATCCCAGGAGTTTTGGGAATCCATAAAAAATCCACAAATCCTGGGAATTTACGGGAATGCATAAAATTTCCAGTGGGAATCTGGGAATTCCGTACCTCCCACCCCAAACCCATCCCGCATTCCGCGTCCGGGATTTTGGGATGGAATTTTGGATTCCTGGAACGGGGAGCTTTGATGGGATTTTGGGCTGGAATTCCCAGAGGATCTGTGGCTGCTCCGTCCCTGGAATTGTCCCCAAGGCCAGGCTGGAGCCACCTGGATCTCCGGGATCTCTGGGATCCACGGCACCTCCCACCCCAAACCCATCCCGCATTCTATGTCCAGGATTTTGGGGTGGAATTTTGGATTCCTGGAACGGGGAGCTTTGATGGGATTTTGGGCTGGAATTCCCAGAGGATTTGTGACTGCTCCATCCCTGGAATTGTCCCCAAAGCCAGGCTGGAGCCACCTGGATCCCCGGGGACTCCGGGGATGGGTTTGGGACTCCCACCCCAAACCCATCCCGCGTTCCGCGTCCGGGATTTTGGGGCGGAATTTTGGATTCCTGGAACGCCGTGACCGGGCCGGCCTGGGGACGGTCCCTGACGCTTTGGGGGTGTCCCCGCGCTGTCCCCGCAGGCGCTGGGGCTGGCGCTGGCCTGGCTGCACTGGCGGCAGCTGAACGAGCTCCGGTGCCGTTGGGATTCCGTGGATTCGCGGCGGATCCCGGCGGATCCCGGCCAGGCCCCGCTGGATCTGCGCGGCGCCGGCTGCTGCTGGTGCCTGCCCCGGGAGGGCGGCTACGGGAACGCCGAGGAGGAGGAGGAGGAGGAGGAAGGAGCCGCCTGCCTCCGCAAAGCGTGAGGAGCAACCGGACTTGGACTTGGGGCGGAACGTGGGGAAAATGGGATTTTGGTTCTCGGGTCCTGGATTTTTTTTTTTTTTTTAATCCCAAAAATATGGGGTTTTATCCCAAAAATCCCCGGTGGATCCCTGTGCCGAGGGCCCAGGGGGTTGTCCGTGACCTGGGGAAAGGAAAAAATGAAATGAAAAGGAAAAAAAGGAAGAGGAAAAAATGCAATTAAAAGGAAAAGGAAAAAAGGAAAAAAGGGAAAGGAAAAAATGAAATTAAAAGGAAAAGGTGAAAGGGGAAAGGAAAAAATGAAATGAAAAGGAAAAGGGAAAAGAGAATTAGGGGAAAGTGAAATTAAAAAGGGAGGAAAAAATAGAAGGAAAAAGGGGGAAAAAAAGTGAAAATGAATGGGAAAAAATGGGGGGAAAAGGGAAAAGTGGAAAAAAGAGGAACCAATATTAGTTTTTCCCAGGAGCAAAGGAAATCCTGGTTTTTTTGGATTGTTTGGGATATTCTTTGGGATGTTTGGGATGTTCTTTGGGATATTCTTTGGGATGTTTTTGGAGCTGGGCCTGGATCCCGAGGATTCCCAATCCTTTCCTGGGCTCTGTCTCCCTCTTCCGACCGTTCCTGGCTTTCCCTGGAACCCACCCAGCCTAACCCAGCCCCAATCCCAGCCCCAATCCCAGCCTAACCCAGCCCCAATCCCAGCCCTAACCCAGCCCCAATCCCAGCCCCAATCCCAGCCTAACCCAGCCCCAATCCCAGCCCCAATCCCAGCCTAACCCAGCCCCATCCCCTCTGATCCTGGGATTTGTGGGGTCGGGGGCTGGGGTTGGTTGGGGTTTCTCGGTGTTCCCATTAGGGTTTCCATGGGGTTTCTCGGTGTTCCCATAAAAGGCTGCGGGGAGCGGGGCCATGGCTGAGCTTCCTGACCCCCCATTAGTGGGTGGGAGGGAAAACCTGGAATTGGGAACAATTCCAGGGGAAATCCTGACCCTAAACCCGCCCAGGCTGTGGGGGGGAACCCCCGGCTCTGCAGGGGGTTTGGGATCATCCCAGTGCTGGATTTGGGATCATCCCAGTGCTGGGGATTTGGGATCATCCCAGTGTTGGGGTTTGGGGTCATCCCATGGATGGGGGTTTGGGGTCATCCCACTGAGGGGATTTGGGATCATCCCATTGCCAGGGATTTGGGATCATCCCACTGAAGGGATTTGGGGTCATCCCACTGCTGGAACTCCCTGCCATTCCCTCAACTCCAGCCACAGAAACCGGAGCAGTTCCCCTCCCAAATCCCCCAAAACCACAGGAAAAAAATCCCCCACAAACCCAAACCCCGTGGCTTGGGGCGCATTTCCCACACCCCAGCGACCCCACACGGAAACCCCATCCCCGTGTGGGGCCGATCCCGTGGGTTCCCCCTCCTTCCCTCCCTCCCCCCGGAGCTCCCGTCATCCTCCGGCCGCGATCGATCCATCGATCGATGGGCGCCTCCCCAGCCCCGCGGGATCGGGATCGGGATCGGGATTGGCGCTTTGGGGTCGCTGGCATGTTGGGAAGAGCGGCTCTGACTCCTGACAGTCCCAACTTCCCCTGACCCCGCAGCCTGATCCCAAATCTCTTTGGGGAGCTCCAGGTGAGTCCAGAAAGGGAAATCTCATTTTTGGGGAAATCTGCTTTTTGGGGAAATCTCATTTTTGGGGTTTCACGGGATCGGGGCTGGTGCTTTGGGGTCGCTGGAAGAGCATTTCAGACTCCTAGGAATCCCACTTTTCCCTGACCCCACAGCCCGATCCCAAATCTCTTTGGGGAGCTCCAGGCAAGTCTGGAAGGGGGAATCTGCTTTTTGGGGAAATCTCATTTTTGGGGTTTCATGGGAATGGGAGCAGCGCTGGGCTTGGCTTTCCCTGCCCGGCTTTCCTGGAATTCCAGCTGGGTTTTCCAGCTCTGATTCCCGCTCTGGGTTGGGTTTTAGGGATTTGGGGTGGGGGGGAAAGCTCTGTGTGGGAAAAATCCCAGATTGTCCGAGCCCGAATCGATCGGGAGCTTCCATTTAACCGTGCCTAACAAAGCCTGGCTTTACCCTGGGGGCTCTTTGTGCTTCCCAGCTCATCCAGATTCCCAAAAAATCCCATTTTTTCCTGGAATTATCCCAGCTGGACGGGTTTGTGCCCCAATCCATCATCTGGGAACCCCGACCCGCCGGGATTTCCTGGGGGTTGGGATCCTTCGTCTTCCAAAAGTTCATTTTTAGAATAAAACTATTCCTGGGGGGCGTTTTGCGGATTTTTCTGCTTTTCCAGCTTCCTAAAAATCCTCAGGGTTGATCCCGGAATGTTTTTGGGAAGCCAAGGCTCGAGGTTGACCTTATCCCTAAAAGTGCCCAGTTTGGGTTTTCCCTGCGGAGGAAAAAGCCTCAATTCCTTTTCTCTCAAATCAATCCCAAATCTTGAAAATCAAATTTAAATCTCAGCCGGGATGGGATCGGAGCTGGACTGGGATTAACTGGACTTGAGCTGGACTGGGATAAACTGGATTTAAATTGGGTTGGGGTAAACCAGACTTGAGTTGGACTGGGATAAACTGGATTTGAGCTGGTTTGGGATAAACTGGATTTGAGTTGGACTGGGATAAACTGGACTAGGATAGCCTGGGTTTAATTTGGACTGGGATAAACTGGATTTAAGCTGGTTTGGGATAGCCTGGGTTTAATTTGGACTGGGATAAACTGGATTAAAACTGGACTAGGATAGCCTGGGTTTAATTTGGACTGGGATAAACTGGATTTGGGCTGGTTTGGGACAGCCTGGGTTTGATTTGGACTGGGATAAACTGGATTTTCCCGGGTCAAAAGGGTCAGGAGTTCCCGCCCTGCCAGCCCCAGCGGCTCCGGCCGTTCCCGAGGTTTTTGGCCGGATTTTGGGGTTTTTCTCCCCAAAAGGGCTGGGAAACGCGGGAACGCTGCTCGGGATCGCCCTCCGAGTGACTTTGGCAGCATCGACCGGGCCGGGAATGGAAACAGCCGCGCCCGGGCAGCCGAGTGTGAAAGGCAATCGCTGGAGCTCGGCTAATTAGGGAGCCGTTAATTAATTCATCCCCAGCATCCCTGGCAGATCCCCACCGGGACCAAAGGGGGAAACGGCTGGAAGAGGAAAGGAAATGTGGGATCAAAGGGGGAAAAATCCCTTTGGGATGTGTGGGGTCAACCTGGAATAACGGGAGATTCCTTCCCGGGGGAAGGATTCCAGAGCGGGGAGCTCCTGGCAGGGGTGCAGAGAGCTTCTTCCCCTCCCAGATCCCATAAAATCCCAGATCCCATAAAATCCCAGATCCCACTCAGATCCCACTCAGATCCCATAAAATCCCATAAAACCCCAGATCCCGCTCAGATCCCAGATCCCGCTCAGATCCCAGATCCCATAAAATCCCAGATCCTGCTCAGATCCCATAAAATCCCAGATCCCATAAAATCCCAGATCCCGCTCAGATCCCAGATCCCGCTCAGATCCCAGATCCCATAAAGCCCGGATCCCGCTCAGATCCCAGATCCCGCTCAGATCCCAGATCCCATAAAGCCCGGATCCCGCTCAGATCCCAGATCCCATAAATTCCCGGATCCCATAAAACCCCAGATCCCATAAAAGCCCAGATCCTGCTCAGATCCCAGATCCCATAAAGCCCGGATCCCGCTCAGAGCCGCTCCCAATCCCCGCAGCTCCCGCGAGCGGCCGGGCCATGCTGGAGGACGAGGACGGGATGAGCGAGCGCGGCCTCGGCGGCTCCCGGAGGAGGTTCGAGGATGAGGAAGGTGAGAGGAATCCCGGGAACGTCCCGGAGATTAAAAAAGAATAAATTATTCAATTATTGCCCCATCCACGTCATTTTCACCTGGAATTTTTCTCCCTTAAAAGTGAATTTTTTATTCCACTTATTGCTCCATCCACTTCATTTTCACCTGGAATTTTTCCCCCAGAAAAATGAATTTTTTCCTGGAATTGTTGCTCCATGTGGATCATTTTCACCTGGAATTTCTCTCCCTAGAAAGTGAATTTTTAATTAAAATTACCGCTCCACCCACTTCATTTCCACCTGGAATTTTTCTCCCACAAAACTGCATTTCTTCCCGCCTTCACCACCCCTCCCCGCATCCTCTCCTCCCCGAAACCCCAATTTTTTTTAACCCCTTCCTCTCCCCACTCCCAGACTACCACTCCATCTACATCGGGGTGCCGGTGCCGCGCGGCTTCCGCAGGAAACGGCGCCGCCGGCGCTCGCCGGGCTCCAGCCGCGAGCGCAGCGGCAGCGAGCGCCACTTCGGGCCCCGCGAGCCCTCGGACACCGACGAGGGCCAGGGCTGGCCCGAGAGCGCCAACGACAACGCCAGCAGGACCAGTGAGTGCCCGCGGCGCCCGAGAATCCCGGCGGCGCTTTCGGGGCACGGCGAGGCGACGCTGCTCTGCCCGGGTTTGCTGGTCCGGTTGGGATGGGGTTGGAGAGGGATTCCTGCTGGGATTGGGGCTCCCCACAACCTTCACACCTTGGTCCTGATGGGCTTTTCCCGTTGAAATGGGGTTTGGAGAGGGATTCCTGCTGGGATTGGGGCTCCCCACAACCTTCACACCTTGTTTCCGATGGGTTTTTCTCGTTGAAATGGGGTTTGGAGTGGTTTTCCTGGGATTGGGGTTTGGGGTTTCCTGGGATTTGGCTGGGATTGGGGTTCCAGACAACTCTGGGGAGTCACACCTTGTTCCCGATGGGTTTTTCCCGTTGAAATGGGGTTTGGTTGGGTTTGGAAGGATTTTCGTGATGGAATTGAGGTTCCAGACAAGCTCCAGGAATCACACCTTGTTTCCTGATGGTTTTTTCCCATTGGAATGGGGTTTGGAGTGGATTTCCTGGCTGGAATTGGGGTTCCAGACAACTTTAGGACATCACACTTTGTCCCGATTGGTTTTTCCCATTGAAATGGGGTTTGGGTTGGGGTTGGATGGGGTTTCCTGCTGGAATTGAGGTTCCAGACAAGCTCCAGGAATCACACCTTGTTCCCGATGGGTTTTTCCCATTAAAATGGGGTTAAAGAGGTTTTCCTGCTGGGATTTGGGATCCAAACAAGCTCCAGGAATCACACCTTGTTCCCGACGAGCTTTTCCCATTGAAATGGGATTTGGATGGGGTTTCCCCGCCGGGATTGGGGTTCCAGACAACTCTGGGGGGGTCACACCGTGTTCCCGCCGGGTTTTGCTGCTCCTCAGGGGGGAAATCTCCTTAGGGCAGATTAACATTTCACAGGGGAGCGCGGCCGCCAGGCCCTTCTTGGGCTGGGATTTTTCCAGCCCCTGTTGGAAATTTGCACTCGGGTTCAAGCCCAGCCGAAGTTTTCCCAGTTTTTTTTTGCACGGGAAGAGTTTTTTTATTCGCTGGCAGCTCCTTCATGCCCTTGCTGGAGGCGGGAGCGGGGGCACATCCCTTCCTTCCTTTTCCCTGATTTTCCCCTTCTTTTCCCTCTTTTTCCCTCTTTTCCCGTCCTTTTTCCCAATTTCTTCTCCTTTTCCTCTCCTTTTCCCTTCCTTTTCCCTTCCTTTTCCCTAATTTTCCCCTCTTTTCCCCTCCTTTCCCCTCCTTTTCCCTTCATTTTTCCCTCTTTTTCCCTCTTTCCCCCTCCTTTTTCCCAATTTCCTCTCCTTTTCCCTGATTTTCCCCCCCTTTTCCCTGCTTCCCCCTCCTTTTCCCCTTCTTTCCCCCTTTTTCCCCCCCTTTCCCCCCTTTTCCCTCCTTTCCCCTCCTTTTCCCTTCATTTTCCCTTCCTTTCCCCCTCTTTTTCCCCCCATTTTCCCTCTTTTCCCCTTCTTTCCCCCCTTTTTCCCCTCTTTTCCCCTCTTCCCCCCCCTTTCCCTCCTCCCCTCACCCCCAAACTCCACTCCCCACCAACCCCAGCCCACTTCGGCGCCTCGACCCCAAAACCTCCTTTCACAGAGAACAAACAAAACCCACCCCAAACCCCCAAACCCCCAAACCCCAAACCCCAAACCCCAAACCCCACACCCCTCATCTCCCTCACCCCTGCACCCTGACCCCCGTTAAAAACCAAAACCTGGATTTTGGGGTCACCTTTCCCACCGGGCCGCGGCCGGGACAGGAAAACCCCGCGGGGAACGCGGATTTTGCCTCTTCCCGCCGCCGTTCCGAGCGCATCCCGGCGCTTTGGTAACTTCCCGTCATGGGAGCCGAGCAGGGAAGGATTTTCTCGCCGTAATCTGCTCCCTAAGCCGCGGAGTTTTAGCTGCGCTGGATAAAGGAGAAAGGGGAAAGGAGAAACTCCGGCCCTCGGCGGCGTTCCGGGAGCGCGCGGCGAAGTTTTGGGGTTAAAGCGGGGAGAAATGGGGGAAGAAATGGAAACAGCTCCAGGTAGGGTTTGGGGTTTTTATTTCCCAGTGCCGTGGTGGGAGGGGGAAAAGATCCCTGGGGGTTTTTTCTGATTTTTTCTCCTGGAAAAGCAACTTCTAAAAGTGCAGAGATCCAAAGCTCGCCCCAAAAATCAAGGGGAGCTCCCGACTCCTGCTGCTCCTCGGTGGAAAAGTTGGATTTTGGAAGGGTCAGAAACACCCCGAAGCTGGGGGTTTGGAGCAAATTCATCCCACGGGATGTGCATCCCACTCTCCTGGGTTTTGGGGCAGTGGGGACTCAGCTGAGGCAGGAGAATGCAGGGAAAAGCTGTGGGGAACCCACAGGGAAATCCAGGGAAAAGCTGTGGGGAACCCACAGGGAAAAGCGGTGGAGAACCCACAGGGAAAAGCTGTGGAAAACCCACAAAAAATCCAGGGAAAAGCTGTGGGGAACCCACGGCAGCCCCAGGGTAAGGCTGGACCTTAAACCCGGCTTAGACCCGGCCTGACTGCAGAGCCCCAGCAGGGCAGCATTCCCTGATTTCCCAATTTTATCCCGGTTCAGTGGGAATTTGGGTTTGGAAAAGGATCCCCGGGCGAGGTTTCGTTGTGGGGTCGGGGTTGGGATGGGAGGGGGTGGCTGCACCTCGGGCAAATGGGATTTAAATCATTCCCGTGCTGTTTCCCGTGGAAATGATCCTAAATATTCCCTGGGAATCCGCCGTGGCTGAAATCCCGGAGTTTCCCCATCCCAAAACCTGATTCAAGGAGATCTGGATCCCCCCCCCCCCAAGGAGTTGATTTTGGGGTGTTTTATGGGATTTGTGTCACTTTCCCCCCTCTCCAACCAGCACCTGCAGCTTCCTGGGGTTTTCCGTGCTGCCTGGAATTCCCAGGAACACAAAAACCCCCGAGCGGGGCGAGCTGGGCGCTCTCCCAGCCGTGGAATCCTTCTCCAGGTGAACAAATCCCAGGAATTTCGGCCACCTCGGGGAGGCAGGGAAGCAAAGCTGGGAGCTGCAAGTTGGATTTATCCCCCACGGTCTGGCAGGAGAAGGAAAAGAAGCCAAAAAAGCTCCTCCTGCAGGAGATGTCTTGGAGGATTTTGGGGTTTCAGGGCCCGAGACCCCAAAATGAGCCCCTGGGGGAGGGTGGGGAAGGAAGGATCCGTTTTTAAAAGAGGGAATTTGGGCAGAGCCGGGAGCAGCAACCCCGAAATCCAGGACAGGAATTCCAAATCCCATTTTTTCCACCGCAGCCCTCACCCAGGACAGGGATTTCCAGCAAAATCCCTTTTTTTTTGTTTGTTTTGTGACTTCCCTCATTAAATTTGGGGGATTTTTGGGAATTTTGGGGTCGGCACGGAGGGTTGACCAGAGTTTCACCCGTTTCATCCCTTTTCCGAGAACAAGCCCGGGCTTAGGGAGCCTGAAACCCTCCAGGCACGGAGCCCGGCCCCAGAATTCCCGGGAATATTCGGAATCACAAGAAGGGATTGATGGGAATGGCGGCAGGGCTGGACCTTGGCAGGCTCCGGGCTCGGCTTAGAGGGGCTTAAGTGGTTTAAGCAGGCTCAGCCTAAAGGGACATCCTCTTCTTCTGGGGCCTGGACTCGTCTGCTTTGTGCAGGAAAAGGGGCAGAATTCCCATTTCCCCCCCCCCGTTTTTCCATGGCAATTTAATTCCCTGATTTTTTAAGTGCTGCATTGCCCGACTTTGTTCTTCCCGGCTTGGAGAAAAAGAGGATTCCCCCCCCCCCCCCAAAAATTCCCATTTTTCCAAGCCTGGATCATTCCAAACACCCCATCCCCATGGATTTCAGGGCTTGGATTCCTCCCCAAATCCACCAAAACCGGGAAGTTTCGCCAGGAAAAAAACCCCCGAGGATGGAGAGGGTTAAGAACAAATCCAACTTTTTATTTTTTTCCTTGGATTTCTTCACCCTCCCGTGGGCACTGGGAATGTGCTGGGATGGAAAAGCCTCGGAGGGCGCCGTGATCCCGAAGCCATTCCCAGATTGCTCCCCAGAAAAAAAAAAAAATGGAATTTTTCCTGCAGGAACGACAGATTTGTGTCGCTCCCCGCTGGGAAAAGGGGGAAATCCCGAGGCTGGAAGGGTTGGGGTGGGATCCCTGGAAAAAGGGGATCTCTGGCAGGGAAAATTTGGGATAAACCTGGAAAGGGAATTCGATGGGAATTGGTTCCTGGAGCTTCATCCCACTCCTCCCTTCCCCAGCATCCCCCAGGGAATTTGGGATGGGATCACTCGGAGTTCCCCCAGTCCCTTCAACCTTTTCCCTCCATTTTTATCCCTTTTTTTGCCACCCCAACCCCCCTTTGGGGCCGTTCCCTGCAGGATTCCATGTTTCCCATGGAATTCCAGCTCTTCTTCCCACAGGGAATTCAGGATGGAGTTCCCCCATTCCCTTAAACCTTTCCCTCCATTTTTATCCCTTTTCTTCTGATCCCAAACCCCCTTTGGGGCCGTCCCATCCCATTTTCCCCCGGAATTCCAGCAGTTTTTCCCCCAGGGAATTCAGGATGGAGTTCCCCCATTCCCTTAAACCTTTTCCCTCCATTTTTATCCCTTTTTATCCCAAAGCCCCTTTGGGGGCATTCCCTGTGGCATCATCCCGTTTTCCATGGAATTCCATCAAACGGAATTTGGGATTGGATCACTTGGAGTTCCCCCAGTCCCTTCAACCTTTTCCCTCCATTTTTATCCCTTTTTTTGCCACCCCAAATCCCTTTGGGGCCGTTCCGTGCAGGATTCCATGTTTCCCATGGAATTCCAGCTCTTCTTCCCACAGGGAATTCAGGATGGAGATTCCCCATTCCCTTAAACCTTTTCCCTCCATTTTTATCCCTTTTTTTCTGATCCCAAACCCCCTCAGGGCCTTTCCCAGCAGGATGGAGTGGGATTTTCCATGGAATTCCAGCACAGGGAATTTGGGATGGGATCACTCGGAGTTCCCCCATTCCCTTCAACCTTTTCCCTCCATTTTTATCCCTTTTTTCCTTATCCCAAACCCCCTTTGGGGCCGTCCCATCCCGTTTTCCCCCGGAATTCCAGCAGTTTTTCCCCGGCAGTGTCGCCGGCCGCGGAACGGCTCCGGTACATCCTGGGGGAGGAGGACGAGCCCCCGAACCCGACGCTGTTCACGGAGATGGACACGCTGCAGCGCGACGGCGACGAGATGGAGTGGAAGGAATCGGCCAGGTCAGCCGCGACTCGGGAATCGGGAAGGGGAAAAATCCCATCCCAAAACGTCCCCGCGGGGGAGAGGGGTCGGGTAGAAAAGGGCATTTCTGGATCAAGGGAATGCTGGAAAAATGGGATTTTGAAAATGGAATATCAGTGTTGGCTTTAGGGGTGTTAGAAAAGGATATTCCTGAACTGGGGAAGTGCTGGATAATGGGATTTTGAAAATGGAATATCAGGGAACGAGTGTTGGTGTTAGGGGTGTTGGATATTCTTGAATTGGGGAAATGCTGGAAAAATGGGATTTTGAAAATGGAATATCAGGGAACGAGTGTTGGTTTTAAGGGTGTTAGAAAAGGGCGTTTCTGAATCAAGGAAATGCTGGAAAAATGGGATTTTGCAAATGGAATATCGGGGAACGAGTGTCAGTTTTAGGGGTGTTGGAAAAGAATATTCCTGAATTGGGGAAATGCTGGAAAAATGGGATTTTGCAAATGGAATTTCAGGGAACGAGTGTCGGTTTTAGGGGTGTTGAATATTCCTGAACTGGGGAAATGCTGGAAAACCAGGATTTTGCAAATGGAATATCAGTGTTGGTTTTAGGGGTGTTGGAAAAGGATATTCCTGGATTGGGGAAATGCTGGAAAACCGGGATTTTCGGAGGGTTTGAAAATGGAATCCCCTTGGTTCCAATCTTGCTCCGACTCCACAGATTCTGTTGGTGGAATCCTCATTTTGCCATAAATCCGTGGTTTTTTCTGCCTTCCCATTCCTTGAAAAGCTTGGAAGGGAAAAAAAAATCAGCATTTTCATTGGGATTTCCATCAGGGAGGGCTGGAGGGGGAAATTCCCAAATTTCTCCTGATTTTTCCAAGTTTGGGACCCTTTATCCTCAGGGGAGCATCTCTGTGGTGGGAGCACCCAAATCCACAACAAACGGGGAAAAAAAGGGAATTTTTTTCTAGGATCACAGAGGTTTTCCACGTCCCAATTCCTGCTCTCCAGCCAGGCTGGGACTCTTTATCCTCAGGGCACCTAAACCCACGAGAAATGGGGGAAAAAAGGGAATTCAGGATGCCGGGAGCAGCGGGAATTCGCTGGAACCTCGGCGAAGGAATCCCGGGATGCCGATGGCGGCCGCTGGAGCCGTGCCCCCAATCCCACAGGGATTCGTGCCCCCAATCCCACACTCCGTCCCGAGCTCCCTAATGACCCAAATTCCTCGGGAAAAGGGGCAGAAGGGAGAGGAAAAGCGACCTAATCGGCTTTGGGGGAGCGGCGGCGGCGCTCGGCGGGAAGCTTGAATTCCATCCCCGGGAAAGAGGAAGGGTTTGGAATGGGATTCTCCAGAGGAATCAGGGATGGGAGGGGTGGGGTGGGCACCAGGGCCAGCTCTTGTGGTTTGGGGTTCTCTTGGGGCGTTCCCGGATGATGTTTTGGGGATTTTTAGTGGGGACACCTGAGGTTTGCTCTGTGCAGCCACCGATCCCATCCTGGCCCTTTCCCATCCTTCCCCCTCAGAGTTTCGGGGCCATCAGCTGTTCCCAGAATCCCTTCTCCAGGATATTCCCAGAATCCCTTCTCCAGGCTGTTCCCAGAATCCCTTCTCCAGGATATTCCCAGAATCCCTTCTGGCTGTTCCCAGAATCCCTTCTCCAGGATATTCCCAGAATCCCTTCTCCTGGCCGTTCCCAGGATCCCTTCTCCTGGATATTCCCAGAATCCCTTCTCCTGGCCATTCCCAGGATCCCTTCTCCTGCTCTGTCCTTCCCACCAGTGGTGCCCGCTCAGATGGGTCACCTTAAACTCCAGGAAGGAAAATCCATGGAAGAAAAGCAGCTTTTGTCCCAAAAAACCAAGAGCCTGAGCCCCATTCCCAGGAATTTGGGAGGAATCATCCTCCCCATTCCAGAAGTTTCTCTGAAGTCTTCACTGTAGGAGGAAGGAAGGGAAGAGCTGAATTCCGAGGGTTTGGAAATCCTCCCATGGTGGGGATGGGGTGTCCAGAGTGGGGTCTGAGCATTCCTGAGGAAATGGGACTTTGGGAATGCTCCGGGATGTTGGGAATGCTCTGGCTGCTCCAGACAGGAGCAGATCCAGGCTCAGGCCAGGTCGTCTCCATGGGAAAAGATTCCAAAAGTCTCAGGAGCGATTTGAGGATGGGGAAATCCATGGATTTGGGTTTCCTGGTGGGACTGGGAGCTTCTCTTCCACTCCAATGTCCCCAAACCTCTCAGGAGCGATTTGAGGATGGGGAAATCCATGGATTTGGGTTTCCTGGTGGGACTGGGAGCTTTCCCTCCCCTCCCCAACCCTGCAAGCAGCACGTTTGGGAATGACTCCACCAGCTCCTCCCTTCCCACCCTGGATAACGAGTCACAACTCTGTGGGATGAAGGAATCCAGGCTTTCCAAGAAGGGAAGTTCCCAGGAAGGAAAAGCCATTCCCAGATCCTCACACCCGCCCCGTCCCGCTCCCGCTCCAGGTGGATCAAGTTCGAAGAGAAGGTGGAGGAAGGCGGCGAGAGGTGGAGCAAACCCCACGTGTCCACGTTGTCCCTGCACAGCCTCTTCGAGCTGCGGACGTGTCTCCAGACGGGAACGGTGCTCCTGGACCTGGACGGATACTCCTTGCCCCAAATTATCGGTAGGAGCTCCTGAAGGTTTTCCCCCCATGTCCTGAAAGGGTGGGAATGGATTGAAACGCCTTTTTTTTTTCCTGGATTTGTCCAGGGATGAGCAAAGGGAGGAGTCGGGAGCCGTCAGGTGCTTCCGGAAATGGTTGTGTTGAGGTTCTTGGGGGGGATCTGGGGGTCACTGCTGAAGCAGCGGATTTCGGGGAGGTTTTGGGGGTCACCCCTGGGTCGCCGTGGCTGGGCGCTTGCAGGTGGTGTCATCGAGGAGCAGATCGAGGACATTTTGGGGGAGTTTTGGGGGTCACCATCGCCAGTTGTTGCAGACGATGTCATCCAGAAGCAGATCGAGGATGGGATGCTCAAGGAGCAGATTTTGGGGTGGTTTTGGGGGTCACCCCTGGGTCACCATGGCTGGGTGCTTGCAGATGATGTCATCGAGGAGCAGATCAAGGACGGGACATTTTGGGGACATTTTGGGGACATTTTGGGGAGGTTTTGGGGTGGTTTTGGGGGTCACCATGGCTGTGTGTTGCAGACAATGTCATTGAGAAGCAGATCAAGGATGGGACATTTTGGGGACATTTTGGGGAGGTTCTGGGGTGTCACCCCTGTGTCACCATGGCCGTGTGTTGCAGATGATGTCATTGAGAAGCAGATTGAGGACGGGACATTTTGGGGACATTTTGGGGAGGTTCTGGGGTGTCACCCCTGGGTCACCATGGCCGTGTGTTGCAGATGATGTCATTGAGAAGCAGATTGAGGACGGGACATTTTGGGGACATTTTGGGGACATTTTGGGGAGGTTTTGGGGGTCACCGTGGCCGTGTGTTGCAGACGATGTCATCGAGAAGCAGATCGAGGACGGGACATTTTGGGGACATTTTGGGGACATTTTGGGGACATTTTGGGGAGGTTTTGGGGGTCACCGTGGCCGTGTGTTGCAGACGATGTCATCGAGAAGCAGATCGAGGACGGGCTGCTGAAGCCGGAGCTGCGGGAGAAGCTCAGCTTCGTCCTCCTGCGCAAGCACCGCCACCAGACCAAGAAGCCGATCCACCGCTCGCTGGCCGACATCGGCAAGTCCGTGTCCTCCAACACCGGTGAGCCCCCGGGGCCGGCCCGCGCCGGGGACACCGCGGGAGGAGGGAGCGAGGACACGGGGGTTTGGGATCGGGAAGGACCCCAGAATTCCGCCCTGGTGGGTTTAGGGGTGAGCGGGAGCTGGGGGACAAGGAGGTGTTGGGGACGGGGACAGCGCTGTGTGACAGGGACACCACTGTGTGACAAGGACAGCGCTGTGTGACAAGGACAGCACGGTGCGAGGGATGTGGCTGTGACAGGGATGGCACTGTGTGACAGGGACAGGGCTGTGTGAGGATGTGACTGTGACAGGGACAGCGCTGTGTGACAAGGACAGCGCTGTGTGACAGGGACAGTGCTGTGTGAGGGATGTGGCTGTGACAGGGATGGCACTGTGTGACAGGGACAGGGCTGTGTGACAGGGACAGCGCTGTGTGACAGGGACAGTGCTGTGTGAGGGATGTGGCTGTGACAGGGATGGCACTGTGTGACAGGGACAGCGCTGTGTGACAGGGACAGCGCTGTGTGAGGGATGTGGCTGTGACAGGGACAGTGCTGTGTGACAGGGACAGGGCTGTGTGACAGGGACAGTGCTGTGTGAGGGATGTGGCTGTGACAGGGATGGCACTGTGTGACAGGGACAGGGCTGTGTGACAGGGACAGCGCTGTGTGAGGGATGTGGCTGTGGCAGGGACAGTGTCACCGTTTGGTGACATCGTTGAGTGATGACATCGTTGTGCAAGGGACAAGATCACGGTGTGATGATAATGTCAATGTACGGTGACGTCATTGTGCACTGACATCGTGTGGTGACATCACCGTGTGGTGGCAATGCCATTGTGTTATGACATCACCACGTGAGGACGATGGCGCTGTGATGACATCAGTGTGATGACGATGGCAATCTGTGATGATGTCACTGTGGGGGACAGTGGCAGAGTGTGATGACATCATTGTGTGATGACAATGGTGCTGTGTGATGATGTCACAGTAGGGGCAGTGCCACCATGTGATGACATCACCATGGGGACAGTGGCGCTGTGCGATAACAACGTCATTGTGTGATGGTGACACCATGGGGATGAGGTCGCTGTGTGACATCAGTGCCATTGAGTGATGACATCACAGTGGGGACAATGACTTTGTGATGATGTCACTGTGGGGTCAGTGGTACTGTGCGATGACATCACAGCAGGGACAATATGTGCTGATGACGTCACCACGTGCCGACGACATCACAGTGTGCCGATGACGTCACTGCGTGCCGATGACGTCACCGCGCCGGCGCCGCGCGAGGACAATGGCGCAGTGTGGGCGCCGGGCTCGGCGCCGGCTTTCCTGGCGCGGCAGCCGCAGACAAATCCGGTCTGGCCGCGGCTGATCCCGCCTTTCCCAGCCCTTACAAAAGGGGATTTGGGTCTGTTCCCGATTGTTCCCGCGGGTTTAGCGGGAGGTCACCCGCAGCAGCCCGGCATCGGTCTCCAGCAGCTCCTGGAGCATCCTGGCATTTCCAACGGGATCCTGCCATGACCTTGCCAACGGGATCCTGTCCCCACATTCCCATGGGATCCTGCCCTGACATTCCCAACAGGATCCTGTCCCAACATTCCCATGGGATCCTGTCCCCACATTCCCATGGGATCCTGTCCCCACATTCCCAACGGGATCCTGCCCCAACACTCCCAATGGGATCCCACCCCCCCATTCCCATGGGATCCTGTCCCCCCATTCCCATGGGATCCCCTCGGGTCTCACCCCTCTCTCTCTCCCCAGCCCGCAGCCCCGCACGGGGCCCGGCTGCCGGCGCCGCCTTCCACCGCTCCACCGAGGACCTGCGGCTGCGGCAGAGCGCCAGCTACGGCCGCCTGCGTGAGTGGGGCACGGCCCAGCACCGCCCCGGCACCTCAGCCTTCCTGGGCACCTCAGCATTCCCTGGGCACCTCAGCCTTCCCTGGGCACCTCAGCCTTCCCTGGGCACCTCAGCATTCCTGGGCACCTCAGTGTTCCTGGGCACCTCAGTGTTCCTGGGGCATCACGGCATTCCTGGGGCACCACACCCTTCCCTGTGGCACCTCAGCCTTCCCTGGGCACCTCAGCATTCCTGGGCACCTCAGTGTTCCTGGGGCATCATGGCATTCCTGGGGCATCACGGCATTCCCTGGGGCACCTCAGCATTCCTGGGGCACCAAATGATTCCCTGGGACACCAAATGATTCCCTGGGACACCAAATTCCCAGCCCCAGGGGCAGAGTGGGAGGTGGAAACGAGGTCCCACCGTGGCTGCCACCCCAGAAGGGCAGCAGGGAATTTGGGATGGGTGAGGGGGCTGGTGTGGGGTGGAGGGAAGCGTTCCTTGCAGATTTAGGGAGGGAATCCTGAAGGATGGCTTGGCTGGGAGAGGGCAGGTGGGAATTCCCAAGCAAACCCGGCTTCCTGTGGCTGGAAGTGCTCCCATTTACAGAGCTTTGGGATCATTGGGGCTGGAGAAGCCCTCCGAGATCATGGAGCACTCCAGTGTCCCCAAGTGCCACATCCAGATGGCTTCTGGACCCTTCCAGGGATGGGGACTCCATCACTGCCCCGTGCCAGCCTTCCCACCCTTTCAGAGGAGGAATTTTCCCTAATTCCCAGCTTTTCACGGCGCTGCTGCCGCTTTGCAAGCCCAGATACCACCACGAACGTTTTATTTCTTGTCACAAGTTCTCCCCACGGGGTTTTCTCCTGGCACCTGGGGTGGCTTTTCCTCACCATTCCCTCCTTTCCCTCCAGGTCACGCCCAGAGCCGGAGCATGAACGACATCTCGGACACGCCGAGCACTGACCAGGTACCCAAAATCCCAAAATCCCAAAACCCTGACGCGATCCCTGCCGGGCTCTGGCGCTGTCGGGTCCATGTGAGCCGTGGCTGGGTCGATACCCGCACAAATTCCTAATTAGGGCAGTTAATTGCTGCATCGATCCCTGCGGGGAAGCTGCCCCAGAGGTGACACCTGCGCTCTCCGCACGGAATTTGGGACGAGCCGGGAGCCCAGATCCATCAGGGTGGGGCAAAAATTCCCTCCAGATCTGCAGGGAGCTGCTTGGAAGCGTGGGAATCCTCAAGGGAGAGGGCGGCAAATCCCACCCGAGCTCTTGGGATGCAGCTCTGGGGGTGAGGGCTGGAATTTGGGGTGGGATCTGCTTTTCCTGAGGGTTTCTCAATGCGAAGCTCAGCCCAGAGGCCACGGGGGGGCTTTTCCTTCTGGGATTGCTTTTAGGGGGGAGCTGGGAGGCAGCTCCCGGCTTGGGGGTGGGATGGAGCAGTGGGGTTTTGTCCCCTTCCCATCCCAGCCTCTCTTTCTGGGAACGGTTGGTTCCTTGGATGAGCTTTGCTTGGTTTCTGTTCCTGATTTCACCGTAAACCGAAGGCAGAATGGGTTTTTAGGGAATGGGATGGGATGGGATGGAATGGGATGGGAGAACAGCTTGCTTTGGGTTTTTAGGGAATGGGATGGGAGAACAGCTTGCTTTGGGTTTTTAGGGAATGGGATGGGAGAACAGCTTGCTTTGGGTTTTTAGAGAATGGGGTGGGAGAACAATTTGCTTTTCCCCCGGGATGTCCTCGCTGGGCTCACCTGGGGTGATGCACTTCAGGGCAAGCCCAAACACACTAAACAGTGTTTTATTTCATGGATGGAAATCCACGTTCTGCTGGGAGCCACGGGACAGGGACATCTCCCACAATGACTCCATCCGGTGCCCAGTCAGGAACCCCAAACATCCCCTCCAGCAATGGGGTTCGGAGGGTTAATCCCAAAATATGCAAAGCATTTAGGTTTAATCACCCTATTAGGCCCACTACAAAGGGACTTTTTAAGTGTTACACGAAGCTTAGTGGCCACTGGTAACTCCTGCTCTTATTCCGAGCAGAACTGGGGGAGTTGCTTTATTATTATTATGATTTTTTTGTTGTTGTTGTTTTTTTTTTTCCATTTGGATTTAGAAGATTAGGACGGGGCGAGGCGGCTGCCCGGCTCACATGCCTCCCCTCATGCTGCCATATAGATTATCATAACTCCCTGCCCGGCTGGCTATTGAACCCTTTTAGGCTGTAATGAAAAGAGCTGCAGGGGAGAAGAGACCTGGGGAATAAATCCATGGATGAGGTTTTCCTCCTCCCATTGTTTGTTCCAGCTCCCGGAACGGGGCTGGGGAGGAACGAGGCACAGAAACCTCCCCCGTGCGGGGCTTGGGGGGGTTCTGTGCCATGCAGGGCTGCAAAGAAACTCTAAAAATGTTCCTGGCTCACTGCAGCACCCCTGGGGTTGGCTCAGGTTTTCCACAGGGGGAGTTTTCCTTGCGGAGAGCCCAGGAGAGCAAAAGCAAACGTTGGTTGGGTTGTGGAGCTCTGGCGGTGCAATCTAGTCTTGATTTTACCCACGTTTCTGAAGAAATTTGGCTTTTTTCCCTGGCTGATTCCCGGCTGTGGCTCCTCAGTTCCCACCTCTGGGGAGTCCTGGGACAACCAGAGGTGAAATCTCGGAGCCTGAGGCTCCAACTTTGGTGGGGAAAAAAAAAAAGGGGAAAACCCAAATTTTGGGCGACCGCTCCCTTCCTCGACCTTGTCTTTGCCACCAGCTGAAGAACAAGTTCATCAAGAAGATCCCCAAGGACGCCGAGGCCTCCAACGTGCTGGTGGGGGAGGTGGAGTTCCTGGAGAAGCCCTTTGTGGCCTTCGTGCGGCTGCTCCAGGCCACCATGCTGGGGGGCGTGACGGAGGTGCCCGTCCCCACCAGGTGAGCGCCGTCCCCCGGGCGCGTCCTGCGGGGCCCGGTGGCACCTCAGCTCCGAGGAGGCCGACACGGAGCCCTTCCCTCCCCAGATTCCTCTTCATTCTCCTCGGCCCGCCGGGAAAAGCCAAGTCCTACAACGAGATCGGCAGGGCCATCGCCACTCTCATGGTGGACGATGTGAGTGGAGGCCACCCCAGCCCTCCTTCGGGACCCCCCGGCTCTGAACCCAGCAAAAAAAGCAATTTCCACCCCAAAAACTGAGACTGGAACCCCCAGGAGGGCGTGGGGCTGGAGGCTGACCCCTGTCCCGTGTCCACCCCCAGCTCTTCAGCGACGTTGCCTACAAAGCCCGGGACAGGGAGGACCTGATCGCCGGCATCGACGAGTTCCTGGACGAGGTCATCGTCCTCCCGCCCGGCGAGTGGGACCCCAACATCCGGATTGAGCCTCCCAAAAAAGTGCCCTCAGCTGAGAAAAGGTGGGTGGGGCTGGACCAGCCTGTGGCCGCTCCTGCGTGCAGTTCTGGGGGGGTAAGAGCCTTGCTTGGCTTCATCCCTGGAGTAACTTCTCCAGATGTTCCAGAAGCGCTGGGTGTGCAGCAGGGTTTGATCCCAGCTCGGGTCAGAGCCGTTTCCACTCTCCTGGGACAACTTTTACTGGGAGGTGACCCTGCCCAGGCCAGGAGCTGAAGTGGATGATCCTTGAGACCCCTCCCAACCCAACCCAACCCAACCCAACCCAACCCAACCCAACCCAACCCAACCCAACCCAACCCAACCCAACCCAAGGCATGGCTCCACAAATTGAGCAAACCCAACTCTGGATCTGGCCAAATTCGGCCCAAAACCCAAGCTCAGTGCAGGCTCAGAGATCCACCACGGCCTTGGCCATGCTCCTCACACCAGGGCTGATCCGGCAGTGCCCATCCAGCGGTGCCAATCTGGCAGTGCCAATGTGGCGGTGTCCATCCGGTGGCGCCAATCCAGCGGTGTTGATCCGGTGGCACCAATGTGGCAGTGCTGATGTGGCAGTGCCGATCCAACGGCGCCAATCCGGCAGTGCCCATCTGGTGGTGCCCATCCGGTGGTGCCGATCCGGCGGTTCTGATCCGGTGGCACCAATGTGGCAGTGCTGATGCGGCAGTGCCAATCCAACGGCGCCCGTGTGGCGGTGCTGATCCGCGGTGCCCATCCGGTGTCCCGCAGGAAGTCGGTGTTCTCGCTGAACGAGGTGGGGCAGATGAACGGCGCGGCCGGCGGGGCGGGCGCCGGGGGCGGCGGCGGCGGCGGCAGCGACGATGGGGAGATGCCTGAAGTCCACGAGATTGGGGAGGAGCTGGCCTGGACCGGCAGGTGAGCCAGGAGCCACCCCCAAAATCCTCCAGAATGAGCCAGGATCCATCAGCGGCTCCTGTGGGCTCATCCTGGGGTGTCCTGGGGCACCGAGGGGTGGAATCCTGGCGGGACGGGGCTTTTGTCAGCACCAGGTCTATTTTTGTGTCTGTATATAAATTGTGTTTCTGTATGGATGTTTATAACTCTCCCAGCTGGCCAGAGCAGCTGTGGATCCCCCGAAGTGTCCGAGGCCAGCTTGGATGGGGCTTGGAGCAGCCTGCGACGGTGGGGGGTGTCCCTGGGTGGGACTTGGGGGGGTTTTAGGGCAAATCCCAACCCAAACCATTCCAGGATTCTGGGATACTTGAGCTTCTCTACTCTGGAACCAATCTGGGAATGTTCCCCTGGAGAAGGATCCAGGGAGAGCTTCCAGCACATTCCAGGGCCTGAAGGAGCTCCAGGGGAGCTGGAGAGGGACTGGGGACAGGGGATGGAGGGACAGGACACAGGGAATGGCTTCCCAGTGCCAGAGGGCAGGGATGGATGGGATTTTGGGCAGGAATTCCTGGCTGGGAGGGTGGGGAGGGGCTGGGATGGAATTCCCGGAGGAGCTGGGGCTGCCCTGGATCCCTGGCAGTGCCCAAGGCCAGGCTGGAGCAGCGGGAGGAGTCCCTGCCATGGCAGGGGTGGGATGGAATGGGATTCAAGGTCCCTCCCAACCCAAACCTCTCCAGCACTCCACGATTCTGTTTTGCTGGAAGTCACCGGGTGTCGGTGTCACCTTGGCCGTGTCTCTGCAGGTTTTGTGGTGGCCTCTACCTGGATATCAAGAGGAAGCTGCCCTGGTTCCCGAGCGACTTCTACGAAGGTTTCCATATCCAGTCCATCTCCGCCATCCTCTTCATCTACCTGGGCTGCATCACCAACGCCATCACCTTCGGGGGGCTGCTGGGGGACGCCACCGATAACTACCAGGTGTGGCCCAGGTGTCACCGGCCTGGGGACAAGCAGGGATGGGAGCAGTGGTCTGGGATCCATGGGATCGGGATGGATGGGATGGATTTTACCCTACTCGTGCCATGCCAAGCTTCTGGGGATGGACATTCTCTGCCAGGTGGGACCGGCAGCCCCGGAGCTCTGGGATCCCTCCATGGCAGTGCCGGGAGCCATGGGACACGGTCCCAACCATCCCTCAGCCCCGGGGGCTCTGTGGGGACGTGGCGTGGCCTGGCACGCCCGTGACGCCCCCTCTGCTCCGTCCCCAGGGGGTCATGGAGAGCTTCCTGGGCACGGCCATGGCCGGCTCCATGTTCTGCCTCTTCGCCGGGCAGCCCCTCATCATCCTCAGCAGCACCGGCCCCATCCTCATCTTCGAGAAGCTGCTCTTCGACTTCAGCAAGTGAGTGCTGGGCCAGCCCAGGGGACACCGGGGCCTGTCCCCACGGGGGTGGGACGTGTCCCCAGCCCCCAGCTGATCTCACAGGGCCACGGGTCCCCTCTTCCAGAGGCAACGGGATCGACTACATGGAATTCCGCCTGTGGATCGGGCTGCACTCGGCCCTGCAGTGCCTTATCCTGGTGGCCACCGACGCCAGCTTCATCATAAAGTACATCACGCGCTTCACCGAGGAGGGCTTCTCCACCCTCATCAGCTTCATCTTCATCTACGACGCCATCAAGAAGATGATCGGGGCCTTCAAGTACTACCCCATCAACTCCGACTTCAAGCCCGACTACGTGACCATGTACAAGTGCGAGTGCGTGGCCCCCGACCCAGGTGAGTTCACCCCGGGGCCGCCCGGGCAGCAGCCGGGGGTGGGAGGGTCCTGGCGTGGATGAATCCCGGCCCGGGACGTGGGAGGAGGCAGCTGCCTGGGCTGCGGAGACCTGGAGCTCATCATCCTCCCCCGAGGGGGTTGTGGAGATGGAGGAAGAGCCTTGTCCCCCTTGGATGAACTTCCCGGGACTCAGCGGACGGAGAGTTCGGATCTCAGCCTGGAGCAGCCAGTCCTGCATGGATAAGGAGGGATTATGGAAGAAAGAAAAGGACATTTTGGGTGCTTCCAGCCTGCTGCTGATGGAAACTGAATCTCCAGGAAACGGCTGGAGTGGTTCTGTGCTCTGCGGGGTCTGGGACACCCCGGGATGTCCCAGCTGGGTGTGGAAACCTCCATGGACCGTTCTTCCTCCTTTGTCCACTCCTTTTCCAGAAGGAGAGGCCATCCGGCTCTGAGCTGAAGGCCCTTCCATGGTTTTGCTCTTGGGTAGACCCCCTGGATGATCCCAGATCCGAACTGTGGAGCTCGGGCGCTCCTGGAAGGGAGCGGAGATGGCTTCAGGTGAGCGGCTGCTCTCCGAGGAGCTGAATTTGTGTCAAAAATCCAAATTTTGGGGAGCACCAGCTGCAGCCAGAGGAGACTGGCAGTGGGTGGAGGTGAAGGTGGAGGAAGATGAAGGTGGATGAAGGTCACAGTGGATGAAGATGACGATGGGTGAAGGTCACAGTAGATGAAGATGATGGTGGATGAAGACGGTGGATGAAGGTCGCAGTGGATGAAAATGATGATGGATGAAGATGATGGTGGATGAAGGTCACAGTGGATGAAGATGGTGGTGGATGAAGGTGATGGTGAAGTTCTGCCTGTCTCCTTCCTTCAAGAGAAGCACCCAAGGCCCTCCACCCAACGCATTCCCAGCGCATCTGCCACTCCAAGGAGAGCTCCCCCGCCGTGGCAATCGCAGCCATCGGGTTGAAATTCACATTTTTCCTCAATTCCTGCTTATCCATCCCTCCGTGAGCACCGCGATCCCACTGGGAACCGAGACCCCGGAGCAGCAGCAGAACCGACCCAATTCCCGCCCCAAACCCGAGCCGCAGAGAGCGAAGCCGGAACCCCCAGAGCCGGAATTCCCGGATGGAGCCGTGAGCACCCCTGGGAGGAGCCTTCAGCCTCCAGGGAGGTCTCCCCCTTCTCCAAGCCCCCACCCCGAGCAGCCCAGAGGCGCCCACACCCCAATCCCTGACCCCACTCCTCGCCCTGGCTGCCCGAGGCAGCCGTGTCCAGGCTGGATTTAAAATCCCTCTAGAAATGATGTTTATTCCCCGCTCCACCCTTAACTTTTTTTTTTTTTTTAATTCCCTTTTTTTTTTTTCCATCCCTGCTGATTTTTGATTATTGTAACTGATTTGTCCCGTATTTGTCTCTGCTGCACACATCAATTGGGGCTGATTTCAATCTCAAGTGAGTATCGCCTTCTAAATATTAAAACTATTTTAATATTTGATACTCTCCCCCCACGGGGGGGTTCCCTTGTTATTTTTTTTCCCCCCATGTATTTGACTTTTCTCTCTCTCTGAAAAGGTTTGTGTCGAGCCCTCAGGGCTCCTCTCTTTAACCCCTCTGGTGCCGTGCTGCCCTTTAAAGGCGTAGAAACCCCAAAATAGGGTTTGTGGCCAAAGAAAAGGTTGAGGACGAGAGAAATGAGAACAAAGCCGATGTTTTTAGGCCCGGGCTCTCTATCCTAACCCAGCCTCTCCTTCATTAATCCCCGGCGCCGGGGCTGGAGGCGGCGGCTGAAATTCCCGCTCGGCGAAGAGGATGGAAGAGGGGGGCGGCAAAGCCGTCCCGGAATTCCCGAATTCCCTCTTTTAGGGGCACCCCGAGACATGCCGGGGGTGCTCCCGGAGCTGCGGAGCTGCGTCGCCTGAAGAGCCGAGGAGGAGAAGGTGCCGGGGTCTCGAAAAGATGGAATTTTGCACCGATGACACCAAAACACCCCCAAACGATTAAAAAAAAAAGAATAATAATTTTAAAAAAGGCAAATTGGGCGTGATTTGGGTGCCCCCTCTCCAAAATAAAATATAAAACCACCCCAGGCTGTTTTTCCCAGCCTTCCACCCCGGTGGTTTGAAGTCCACCCCACTCCTGGAGGCTTCCCTGGGAAGCTCCCGGAAGTTTTAGGAACTGGGAAGCTCCTAAAAAATCCCCTCTGGCCCGGCCCTCGCCAGCCCCGCAGGGAGAAGCCGCCGCGGGAGCCGCCGCGTCCTCCCCGGCACGTGGGATTAATCAGGGAGAAGTTAGAAAAGGGGGATTTCCCCCCAAAATCCCGGGACGCCGATCCCCGCCGGGCTCAGCAGGCAAAGCCCAGCTGGGGTTTAGCCCCAAAAGTTTGGGTTTAGCCCCAAAACCTCAATAACCGACTCCTTTCCCGCAGCCAACGCGACCTTGTTCGATGCTTCAGCTCCAGTGGCACCAAACACCACTAACGTGTCTCTGGTAAGGCTCTGCTCATCCCAGGGGAAATTTGGGATCAGGGAGGGAGGATCCGGGGGGTTCCAGCCCCCAGGAGTGGGATGAGCGAGGGGAACTCAAATTTCACCAAATCCACGCTTTTCCCCCCCCGAATTTGTATCAGCTCTGCGGTTTTGGGTATCCCCAAAACTCTGGAAATTCGCCTTTCCCTGAGTGCTGAAACGGCTCAAACTGCTCTATTTGGGGTTTGAGCAGGAAATTTATGGGTTTTTGCAAGCTGCAGTTGCTAAAAATGCTGGCTTTGCTCAATTCAGTTGTGAAATTTCCCTTTTCTTGCACAATGGGATCCTAAAAGTACAAATTCGGGGGTTTGGACAGGAAATTTCCCTTTTCCTGCACAATGGGATCCTAAAAGTACAAATTTGGGGGTTTGGACAGGAAATTTCCCTTTCTTTCTGTGCAGCACCTTAAAACCGCCAGTTTTGCTGGATTTGGGTTGAAATCTCCCTTTCCCCACACTCCACAATAATTCCAGATTTTGCTAATTTTGCTTTTCTCGGGTTTCTCGCCAGTCCAATGCTCTCAACCTCACAGCTCTGGACTGGACCCAGCTGAGTAAGAAGGAATGTCTCAAGTACGGCGGCAGCTTAGTGGGAAAATCCTGTAAATTTGTGCCCGACCTGGCCCTCATGTCCTTCATCCTCTTCTTCGGCACCTACTCCATGACCCTGACCCTGAAAAAATTCAAATTCAGCCGCTACTTCCCCACCAAGGTAAGGAAAGAACCAAATTCTGCCAGGTCCTGTCCCAAAAATGAGGGGAAACGGGAGCTGCCGGGAGGTTTGGGTGGAGGCAGAGAACTCCAGGAAAAGAAATCCCTGTTTTTAGGAGGATTTGGCCACGATTGGGGTCCTCCCTGAGGTTTCAGACCCTGATTTTTGGAATTCTGTGAGGTTTTTATGGCATCCTCCTCTCCAAAGTGGAGTTGGGTTAATGGGTGGACAATTAATGAACAAGAATTTGTGGGATCGTGGATGAAGAATGGATGAGGAATTTGTGGGATCATGGATGAGGAATCTGTGGGATCATGGATGAGGATTGGGTGGGATCATGAATGAGGAATGGATGAGGATTGGGTGGGATCATGGATGAGGAATTTGTGGGATGATGGATGAGGAATTTGTGGGATCATGGATGAGGATTGGGCGGGATGATCCCAGAGTGGTCACCAGCCCAGAGTCCCATGGACATCAGTGACCAGTGGTGTCCAGAGCTCCCCGTCAGGGCTAACAGGGTTAATTAATGTGCTCATTAACGATGGAAACCAAGGCTCAAGGGTTCCTTTGGAGGTTTGCAGGTGACACCAAGGGACAACCCCAGAGGATGGGGACATCCACAGAGACCTGGACAAGCTCCCTTGCCACCCCATTAATCCCCTTCCCACCCCACTAATTCCCCTTCCCGCCCCGTTAATCCCCTTCCCACCCCACTAATTCCCCTTCCCACCCCATTAATCCCCTTCCCACCCCACTAATTCCCCTTCCCACCCCGTTAATCCCCTTCCCACCCCCCGTTAATCCCCTTTCCAACCCCGTTTCCCTGTCTTGCCTCCAGGTCAGGGCTTTCATTGCTGATTTTTCCAATGTCTTCTCCATCCTGCTCTTCTGTGGAGTGGACGCCTGTTTCGGACTGGACACCCCCAAACTCCACATCCCCAGTATCATCAAGGTTCGGCCTCCTCTCCTCTCCCACGCTCTTTTTCCAGGTTCTTTTGGGAATCTCGCAGCTCCAGGCACTGTCTTAAAACCTACTTCGACTTTTCTAACAACATTCTAATTTTCTGACTTTCTTTCCTCTCTTTTTTGTTGTTTTTCCTCCTTTTCTTTGGTTGTTTTTCCTATTTTTTTTGTTTTCCCTCCTTTTTTTTTTATTTTCCTCCCTTTTTTTGTCGTTTTCCCCCCCCCCTTTTTTGCTGGCTTCCCTCCATTTTCCCCCATTTTTCCTCCCTTTTTGCCATTTCTCCCCCCGTTCTCTCTCTGCCCCGCTGCCGGCAGCTCCGTAAGCTCATTAGCGATTTCTCCATCTTTATGTCCATCCTAATGTTTGTGGGGCTGGATGTGCTCTTTGGACTCAACACCCCAAAGCTCCAAGTGCCTACCGACTTCAAGGTAAAAACCCCAAATTCTACAAAACCCCATTCCAGAAGGATTTCTCCTCCCCCCATCCAGGGGGTGACTGGGATCCCAGTGAGGAACCCAAATGGAAATCCCAGTGAGGATCTCAATGGAAATTCCAACAAGGATCACAATGGGGATCCAAATGGAAATCCCAATAAGGATCACAATGGGGATCCCAATGTGGACCCCAGTGAGGACCCCAATGGCAATTCCAACAAGGATCACAATGGGAGTCCCAATGGAAATGCCAAGGGGGGGGTCTCAATGAGGACCCCAGTAGAAACCCCAACGAGGATCCCAATGGAATTTCCAATAAGGATCCCCATTGAGATCCCACGGGGATCCCTGTATAAATGCCAGTGGGGGTCCCAATGAGGATCCCAGTCAAGATCCCAATGGGGGTCCCAATGAGGATCCCAGTGAAGATCCCATGGGGATCCCAATGGAAATCCCAATGAGGATCCCAATGAGGATCCCAGTCAAGATCCCAATGGGGGTCCCAATGAGGATCCCAGTGAAGATCCCATGGGGATCCCAATGGAAATCCCAATGGGGGTCCCAATGAGGATCCCAGTCAAGATCCCAATGGGGGTCCCAATGAGGATCCCAGTGAAGATCCCATGGGGATCCCAATGGAAATCCCAATGAGGATCCCAGTGAAGATCCCATGGGGATCCCAATGGAAATCCCAATGAGGATCCCAGTGAAGATCCCATGGGGATCCCAATGAGGATTCCAATGGGGATCCCAATGGAAATGCCAATGAGGAACTCACTGGGGATCCCAATGATGATCCCAGTGAAGATCCCAGTGGAAATTCCAGTAAGGATCCCCGTTAAGATTCCATGGGGATCCCAATGACCATCCCAGTGAAGATCCCAATGGAAACCCCAATGAGGATTTGGGGGCGGTTTGGGGCACAGGATCTAGGATGGATCCAGGATGGGGTTATCCCCAAAGGCCACCCCTTGGGTTCTCCCAACCCGTGCCGCGTTCCTGAGGTTCCGACCCCGTTGTCCTCCGCAGCCCACGCGCGTGGACCGGGGCTGGTTCGTGTTCCCCTTCGGGAAGAACCCGTGGTGGGTGTACCTGGCCAGCGCCCTGCCTGCCCTGCTGGTCACCATCCTCATCTTCATGGACCAGCAGATCACGGCCGTCATCGTCAACAGGAAGGAGCACAAGCTGAGGGTGAGACCCCCGGGGACCCCCCACAGCACCCAGGGCACCCCGGGATCCCCCACAGCACCCAGGGCACCCCAGGATCCCCACAGCACCCCCAGGTTTGGGGTAAGGTTGGGGGCTGCCCCCGGCCTCAGCCAGCTGCGGGTTTGGGGTGATGGCAGGCCTGGGGGGTGAAGTTCTGTGGGTAACGGGGTGCAGGGGGGTGACATGGGGTGACACAGGGTGCCCCGTGTCTATGTGGAGACGTCATGGTGACACTGAGTGTTTTGGGGTGACGCTGGGTGCCCCATGTCCATGTAGGGCACATCACAGTGACACCAGGTGTTTTGGGGTGACACCGGGTGCCCCAAGGCTGTTAGGGGCGCACCCAGGCCCTACCAGAGGCCTCGGGGGGTGCTTGGGGGACACCCCCCAATGCAGAGCCCCCCGTGCTGTGTTGCAGAAGGCAGCCGGGTACCACCTGGACCTCTTCTGGGTGGGCATCCTGATGGCCGTGTGCTCCTTCATGGGGCTGCCCTGGTACGTGGCCGCCACCGTCATCTCCATCGCCCACATCGACAGCCTCAAGATGGAGACCGAGACCAGCGCCCCGGGGGAGCAGCCCCAGTTCCTGGGGGTCAGGTGGGCCTGGGGGGCCAGGTGGGTCTCAGAGGGGTCCTGGAGCTGGAGGGACATCCCTGTCCTGGGAGGGACACCAGGGACAGTTCCTGGGGGTTCCAGGTGGGTCTCAGAGGGGTCCTGGAGCTGGAGGGACATCCCTGTCCTGGGAGGGACACCAGGGACAGTTCCTGGGGGTTCCAGGTGGGTCTCAGAGGGGTCCTGGAGCTGGAGGGACATCCCTGTCCTGGGAGGGACACCAGGGACAGTTCCTGGGGGTCCCAGGTGGGTCTCAGAGGGCTCCTGGAGCTGGAGGGACATCCCTGTCCTGGGGGGGACACCAGGGACAGGGAGGGCCTGTCCTGGAGGGGACACCAGGGACATAAAGGCCAGGGAGGGATTGTCAATCCCATTCCCACTGGTGGTTCCTGGTTCCTCGGGGGTTCCTCGGGCTGACCCTGCTCCTGTTGTCCCCTCCAGGGAGCAGAGGGTGACCGGCATCATCGTCTTCGTGCTGACGGGCATTTCGGTTTTCCTGGCTCCTATCCTGAAGGTAAGACATTCCCGTTCCCCGCTGCCTGCAGAGATTTGGGGACATGGGGACAAAAACTGGATCCTGTCCCGTCCTGGTGACCTCCAGAGCTGTCCCTGTCCCTGGGGAGGAGCTGCTGCCTTCCCTGGGCTCAGGGCCGTGGTGTTCCCTGTTCCCAGTACATCCCCATGCCGGTGCTCTACGGGGTCTTCCTCTACATGGGCGTGGCGTCGCTGAACGGCATCCAGGTGAGTGCCCTTCCTCCTCAGCATCCTCCTCCTCCTCTTCATCCCCATCCTCCTCATCCTCTTCATCCTCATCCTCCTACTCCTCATCCTTGTTGTTCTCCTCCTTCTCATCATCCTCATCCTCCTCGTCCTCATCCTCCTTCTCCTCATCCTTGTCATTCTCCTCCTTCTCCTCTTCACTGTCCTCCTCCTCCTCTTCCTCACTGGCCACAGACTGTCCCACACTGGCCCCATAAGGAAGATTTTTACTCCGAAATTTCCATGTGTGGGACAGCAGATACCCAAAACCCTCTGAGAAACACCAAAAACCTGGAAATTCCCCAATTTGGGGGGGACTAAAATCGGGTCCCCCTGGGCAGGCTGTGGGGTGGGCTGAGGATTGACCCTGGCCTTCCTCCCCGGGCAGTTCTGGGATCGCTGCAAGCTCTTCCTGATGCCGGCCAAGCACCAGCCCGACTACGTGTTCCTGCGGCACGTCCCGCTGCGCCGCATCCACCTCTTCACCCTGGTGCAGATCGTCTGCCTGGCCGTGCTCTGGATCCTCAAATCCACCGTGGCTGCCATCATCTTCCCCGTCATGGTAATCCCGTCCTTGATCCAAAGGGCTTTTTTTGGGATTTTTGGCGTGGTCCCACCATGGCTGCCATCATCTTCCCCACCATGGTGATCCCATCCTACCTTGGAAGCGTTTTTTGGGATTTTTGGCGTGGTCCCACCATGGCCACCATCATCTTCTCCTCGTTCCAAAGGGTTTTTTGGGATTTAAGGGATTTTTGGCTTGGTGGTCACCACCAGATCTTGGGTTGAGATGCTCCTGGACCTCTCCCCTGTCAGATCTTGGCCCTGATCCTCGTGAGGCGGCTCCTGGATTTCGTTTTTTGGGATTTAAGGGATTTTTGGCTTGGTGGTCACCACCAGATCTTGGGTTGAGATGCTCCTGGACCTCTCCCCTGTCAGATCTTGGCCCTGATCCTCGTGAGGCGGCTCCTGGATTTCGTTTTTTGGGATTTAAGGGATTTTTGGCTTGGTGGTCACCACCAGATCTTGGGTTGAGATGCTCCTGGACCTCTCCCCTGTCAGATCTTGGCCCTGATCCTCGTGAGGCGGCTCCTGGATTTCGTTTTTTGGGATTTAAGGGATTTTTGGCTTGGTGGTCACCACCAGATCTTGGGTTGAGATGCTCCTGGACCTCTCCCCTGTCAGATCTTGGCCCTGATCCTGGTGAGGCAGCTCCTCGATTTCGTTTTTGGGATTTAAGGGATTTTTGGCTTGGTGGTCACCACCAGATCTTGGGTTGAGATGTTCCTGGACCTCTCCCCTGTCAGATCTTGGCCCTGATCCTGGTGAGGCGGCTCCTGGATTTCGTCTTCTCCCAGCACGACCTGGCCTGGATCGACAACATCATCCCCGAGAAGGAGAAGAAGAAGGAGGACGACAAGAAGAAGAAGAAGAAAGGCAACAAAGGCGACAGCAGCAGCGATGACGAGGTGGGCACGGGGTCACCGGGGGCTCCCGAGGACAGCGGGGACAGCCCAGAGCTGGGGAGGGACAATTCCCACTGGGAATTGGGATGAAGGTCTTGGATTCCTGGAGCTGTTCCAGGGCAGGGACAGAGCTGGCTGAGCGAGGGGCGCCAGGGGATGTCCCAAAAGCTGGAAAATCACGGCAAAAAAAGGAAATCCTCAGGGAGAAGAGCCCAAATCCCTGCTTGAGGGCACGGCACCCATCCCTGAAAGCCTCCGTGCAACTCCTGCCACGGGATTTGGGAAGAGGAAGGCAAAACCTCCTCCTCCTCCTCCTCTGGAGGTCTCGGGTCCCTCTGGGAGCTCCAGGTGGTTTCAGAGCCCCCCAGGCGCTGCCTTCAGCAGGAATTTCCCCGTTTCTTCCCCAGTTCCCACCTCCCTCAGTCATTAAGATCCCCATGGAGCCCCTGCCCGCGCAGCCCCGAAACGGGGGCCCCCATTGCCTCAGCCGTAAGTACCGAGCCCAGGAGCCCCTCCTAACCCTCCCTGGGCTCCGCTCGGCACTAACCCCGCTGGCACCCGAGCCCCCGAGCACCAGGAGCAGGGAAAACAACCCACCAGGGAACACACCAGGGAACACACCAGGGGAACACACCAGGGGAACACACCAGGGAACCCACCAGGGAACACACCAGGGGAACAAACCATGGAACCCAACATGGAACCCACCAGGGGAACACACCAGGGAACCCACCAGGGAACACACCAGGGAAAACCACCATGGAAACCACCAGGGGAACAACCCACCAGGGAACACACCAGGGAACACACCAGGGGAACAAACCATGGAACCCAACATGGAACCCACCAGGGGAACACACCAGGGAACCCACCAGGGAACACACCAGGGAAAACCACCATGGAAACCACCAGGGAACACACCAGGGAACACACCAGGGAACACACCAGGGAACACACCAGGGGAACACACCAGGGGAACACACCAGGGGAACACACCAGGGAACACACCAGGGAACACACCAGGGAACACACCAGGGGAACACACCAGGGGAACACACCAGGGAACACACCAGGGGAACACACCAGGGAACACACCAGGGGAACAAACCATGGAACCCAACATGGAACCCACCAGGGGAACACACCAGGGAACCCACCAGGGAACACACCAGGGAAAACCACCATGGAAACCACCAGGGGAACAACCCACCAGGGAACACACCAGGGAACACACCAGGGGAACAAACCATGGAACCCAACATGGAACCCACCAGGGGAACACACCAGGGAAAACCACCATGGAAATCCCACCAGGAGAACACACCAGGGGAACAAACCAGGGAAATCTACCATGGAAACCACCAGGGGAAACCCACCATGGAACACACCATGGAACCCACCAGGGGAACAGACCAGGGGAACACACCAGGGAAATCCACCATGGAACCCACCATGGAAACCCACCAGGGGAACCCACCAGGGGAACCCACCAGGGGAAATCCCACCAGGGAAATCCACCATGGAACCCACCAGGGGAAACCCAGCAGGAAAACCCAGCAGGGAAAACCTACCAAGGAAATCCACCATGGAAATCCCACCAGGGGAAAGCCCAGCAGGGGAAACCCACCAGCTCCAGAGCCGCTGGAGCACCACTCATCCCAAAGATCGCCAAGATTTCCATAAATCACAAGAAAAAATCCAGGAATCTCCTGGGTTTTGTCACCCCCACTGGAGCACCACTCATCCCAAAGATCGCCAAGATTTCCACAAATCACAATAAAAAATCCAGGAACCTCCTGGGTTTTGTCACCCCCGAGCTGGTGCTGATGGCGCTGTGAGAAACATCCGACTTTGGGGTGGCTTGGAGCCCCCAAAAGCTTCTCGTGATGGAGTTTCATGGCTGGGAAAGAGCAGGTTTGGCTCCACCTTCACCAAAAACCCTCAGGATAAATTTGGGGAAGTTCATTCCATGACCCCAGAGAGTTTGAGTTGAGTTGAACGCCTTCACTGATGCTGGCAGGGCCTTTCCTTTGATGGCCCCCAAAAAATCTGCAATTCCCAGGAGTTTTCCTCCTCCTCCCACTGCCCAGAAAGATGGGATCGGTGATTTTGGCAAAGAAAGGTGGGATTGGTGATTTTGGGCCTGAAAAGGGATTGGTGATTTTGGCCCAGGAAAGGCGGGATTGATGATTGTGGCCCGGAACGGTGGGATTGGTGATTGTGGCCCAGGATGCAGCGGGCTCCCAGGGGGATTTCTGGGGTCACCTGGGCAGTATTTCAGCTGCGTGTCCCCCCAGGAAAGAGGGCCTCCACCTGGAGCTTTGCGTTCTGACTCCTCCCCAAACGGCTCGGACATGGATCGCAGGTAACCGGGACCCCCGTCCCCATCCCTGGGGGGAAATTTTGGGATCCTCCCAGCTGAATCTCCCCCAATATATGAAAAGCTCCGAGTCTCCAGGGAGCAGCACCCCCGGGGCGGGTTTGGGGCGGGGGCAGCCCCGCCGGTTGCTCACCCCTCTCTCTCTGCTGCCCCCAGCATCACCCTCCACCTGAAGATCTCGTGCCCGTCGTCTCCCGCCTTCAACTACTCCCGCAACCCCATCTGCGCCGTGCCCCAGGTGAAGATCGAGATGGAGTCGGACTACGAGGACAGCGACACGGAGAAGGCCCCGCGGGACATGGGCAGCGAGACCACGCTATAGCCCCGCCCGCCCGCGGGACCCCAGTTCATTTAATTTATCTCTAGATAGGTAGATAGCGCCGCGGCCACGCGTACGGATAAAACCGGGGGTGCTCCTCTCTGCTGGACGCCGGCGGCCCCGCGCCCCGGCGGGTTTTAGGGTCCCGCACCCCGGTGGATTTTAGGGTCCCAGGCCCTGGTGGGTTTTAGGGTCCCCCACCCCAGCAGGTTTTAGGGTCGCGCGCTCCAGAATTCCCTCTCTTTCCGCTGGGCGAAGGCAACGCCGCTGGCGGCGAAACAGGGCCAGAAAGGTGGGATCGGTGATTTTGGCCCCAAAAAGATGGGATTGGTGATTTTGGCACAGGAAAAGTGGGATCAGTGATTTTGGCAAAGAAAGGTGGGAATTGTGATTTTGGCACAGGAAAAGTGGGATGGGTGATTTTGGCCCCAAAAAGGTGGGATCGGTGATTTGGGCCAAGAAAGGAGGAAGCACCTGGGATGGGGACAGAGGAGGCTCCTGGGTTGGGGTTGAGGAAGAGAAGGCAGCTGGGATGGGGATGAGGAGGAGGAAGCACAGCAAGATGGGGATGAAGAGGAGGAGGAGGCTCCTGGGATGAGGAGGAAGAGGCGCGGCAGGATGGAGAGCAGCCGGTGCCCGGGGAGGGAAGGGAAGGAGGAGGAGCTCAGGGTGAAGGGTTTTGCCATTGAGGGCAACAAAGGGCAACAACCGGGCAGAGAATGGGGCCTTGGGTCCTGCAGGGATCAGGAATGGTGCCTGAGGAGTCAGGGATGGTTTCCATGGGGAAATGGGAACGGTGGCTGCAGTGAAGCCCTTTGGTCGCCCACCCCACATCCTCACCCCTAACCTCTGCCAGGCCCGGGAACAGCCCCGTCCCTCCTGCAGCCCTTCCCTCCCTGGAGGACTCCTCCGCCTGAAGGAATCTCCTGGCTGGAGGAATCCAAGGATTCCTTCTGGAGGAATCCCCTGGCTGGGGAATCGGAGGGTTCTCCCTGGAGGAATCCAGGATTCCCTGTGGCTCCGTTCCCGCCCCAGCCCCGTTCCCAGCACCGGGAGCAGGGGGGGAGAGCAGCCCCTGCCCCTGCCCCCAGTGCTCCCAGTTCCACCCAGCAGCTCCTCCCCGTGCCCAGCAGCGTTTTGGGGTCCCAAGGGGCTCTTCCAGCCCGGGTGGGGATCCGGGCTCCCTCCACCCCTTCCCAGCCGTGCCGAGGCTTTGAAGGAATTTCCTTTTCTCGACCCGCGGCCCAGGCCCGGCCCTGGTTTAGGAACGCCGGTCCCAACAGCCCCGGAATCAATTTTCTTCTCATTTTTCTGGGTGAATCCTTCAAGGTTTTCCCTCCCAGAGCCCCCAGGCCCTTCCCGCGGGCAGCACCGACCTGACACTGACACCAGCAGCACCGGGGCTCCTCTGGGCCACCGGTGACACACTGGGACACCGGTGACACACTGGGACACCAGTTCAACACTGGGACACCAGTTCAACACTGGGACACCAGTGACACACTGTACATAGGACACCAGTTCAACACTGGGACACCGGTGACACACTGGGACACCGGTGACACTGCAGCTGGGACACTGGTGACACACTGCAACTGGAAACCAGTGACACACTGGGACACCGGTGACACGCTGTACATAGGACACCAGTGACACACTGGGACACCAGTTTAACTCTGTAACTGGGCGCCAGTTAAATGATGCAACAGGGACACCAGTGACACATTTTAACTGGGACCCCAGTTCGACACTGTACATAGGACACCAGCCAAACACTGCAAACAGGCCACCAGTTAAACCCTGGAACTGGGACACCAGTGACACCAGTTAAACCCTGGAACTGGGACACCAGTGACACCAGTTAAACCCTGGAACTGGTACCAGTTCAACACTGGGACCCCAGTTCAACACTGCACACGAGACACCAGTGACACCAGTTCAACCCTGTAACTGGTAGGGACCTGACCAACAACTGGTCTGAACCAGTTCACCCCTGGAACTGGGCACCAGTTCACCCCTGGAACTGGTCAGTAATCCCCAAATTAACCCTGTAAATACCCAAATCCTCTGAGACTCCAAGGCCGTTTCCTGTTTATGGCATTTCTCGTTCTGGTTCCGGCGCAGCTCCGGGGAATCGTGGCAGTGCCCGCCGTGCCCTGGCAGCGCCCAAACCCTGCCCTGGCACTGCCCAAACCCTGCCCTGGAAACATCCAAACCCTGGCAGCGCCCTAACCCTGCCCTGGCAGCACCCAAACCCTGCCCTGGCACTGCCCAAATTCCTCCTGTAGCTCCTGTCGCCACCCCGTGCCAGCTGGCAGGTTTAAGGGTTTAATCCCGGTTTAACTCTCTCTGCAGCATGCTCCAGGCAGGTTGAAGGGTGTAATCCCGGTTTAACTCTCTCCCTGCTGGGCTCCAGGCAGGTTTAGGAGTTTAATCCCAGTTTAACTCTCTCCCTGCTGGGCTCCAGGCAGGTTTAGGGTTTAACCCCGGTTTAACTCTCTCCGTGCTGCCCCGGGAGCTCGCCGTGGGGCACAGCCCGGCCCTTTGGGCTCAGTTTGTCCCCTCTGGGCGCGGTTGCCGCGCGGGTTTCGGGGTTTCGGTCCCGAGGCTCGGCCTGCAGCACGGCGCCGCCGGACCCGGCTGGATTCCTCACGACACAGCCCAATAAAAACCTCCTTCCCACCAGCTGAGCTCTGCTGCGCCTCATCCTGGGGATCTCGAGGGATCTCGGGGATTTTTTGGGATCTTTGGGGATCTTTGGAGTCTTGGAGGGATCTCTGGGATCTTTGGGGAACTTGGGGATCTTTGGGGATCCCCGGGATCTTTGGGATTCCTGGGATCCTTGGGGGTCTTTGGGATCCCCGGGATCCTTGGGGGTCTTTGGGATCCCCAGGATCTTTGGAATCTCTGGGGATCTCTGGGGATCTGCACTCAGAGCAGGTTTCACCAGCCCAGGGCCTGCACAGACCAGCACTAAAGTATGGCTTTAATTTAATTTCAGTTTTTTTGTTCAAGTAATTCCTCCAGAGAGGAGTGGGAGTGCCGGGATCGAACAGCTCCTGCAGGAGCAGGGCGGGTAAACCCAGCTCAAACATAAAACTGAGCCTGGGTAACCCCAGCTCAAACACAAAGCAGGAGTGTGGATACAAAGCAGGAGTGTGGATAATCCCAGCTCAAAAACAAAGCGGGAGTCTGGATAATCCCAGCCTCAAAACAAAGCAAGAGTTTGGATCATCCCAGCTCTAAACCAAAGCAGGAGTGTGGATAATCCCAGCTCAAAACAAAGCAGGATTTTGGATAATCCCAGCTCAAAACAAAGCAGGAGCTTGGATGAAAAGCAGGAGGAGTTTGGGTATTCCCAGCCTAAAAACAAAGCAGGAATGTGGATAATCCCAGCCCTAAAACCAAGCAGGAGTTTGGGTAGTCCCAGCTCAGCCAATAAATACCTGTGACCTCACGGTGGGGAGAAGCCCCCGGTGCAAGACAATAAATAACCAATATTGCATTTTCTGTCGGCCTGTCGGGGAGCCAGTCTGCAACGGCGTGGTTAGGCCTGGCTCTGAGGGGCCCTCGTTAAACCTGGCTCCCAGGGGCTCCTCGTTAAGCCCGGCTCAGAGGCTCCTGTTTGGGCAGGCAGAGCCCGGAGCTCGCGGGGTTCCAGCAGTTTCTTGGCAGCGATGGTGGTGTTCAGAGGGGCTCCTCGCTAAGCCCGGCTCTGAGGGGCTCCTCGCTAAGCCCGGCTCTGTTTAGGCAGGCAGAGCCTCGAGCCCGCGGGGTTCCAGCAGTTTCTTGGCAGCGATGATGGTGTTCTTCATCAGCATGGCCACCGTCATGGGCCCCACGCCGCCGGGCACCGGCGTGATGTAACTCGCCTTCTTCCGCACCCCTGAGGGGAAAAGCTCGGCTTAAGGGCCGGGCCGGGCTCCCCAGCCTAAAGCCACGCAGGTTGTGGCGGGATTAAGGCTTTAGGAAGGGGGTCTGGGTGGTTTTACCCTGCTAGGCCCAGCCTGGGTGTGAGGGCCAAGGTGGGGAAAAGCGCCAAGCCAGGTCTAAAAGCGCCAAGCCAAGGCTGGAAACACAAAGGTCCAAAGCAGCAAAAAGCCAGGCCCGAAAGTGCCAAAAAGCCAAGCCTGGGAGCCCCAGAAATTTGGGCCTGGGAGCTCCAAAAAGCTGGGCCTAAAAGCGCCAAGCCAGGCCTTAAAGCACAAGGGTCCAAAACAGCAAAAAGCCAGGCCTAAAAGCACAAAGCTCTGGATACACCAAAAGCCAGGCCATAAAGTACCAAAAAGCTGGGCCTAAAAGTACCAAAAAGCTGGGCCAGAAAGCACCAAGGCCTAAAAGCCAGGCCTAAAAGCTGATTTTTAGCACAGAAACGCCAAATCCAAGCCCGGGGCTGGAGCAGGGGCAGAGACTCAAGTGCTGAGGCTCAGGAGGCGCCTCTGGAGCGTCCCCACGGAATATCCCGGGACACACCCCGAGCTCGGTGACACAAACCAGGCTTTGTCCCCTCCTCAGGGCCCACAGAAGCTGATCCCGAGCCTAAAGGAGCTGATCCTGAGCCTAAGGAGCTGATCCCGGGCCTCTCCTCACCTTCGAAGTCCACGTCCCCCACGAGGCGGGGCTGGGCGGTGACGGGGTCCCGCACGCGCGTGATGCCCACGTCGATCACCGCCGCCCCCTCCTTGATCATGTCGGCCGTGATCAGGTTGGGGATGCCTGGGAACACAAACTCCCCCTCAGGGGGGCTCCACATCCCCCCGGTCCCAAATTCCCAGCGGCTTCCAACCCACCTGGGCTTTCCTGATTCCCTAAATTATTGGAGTCGGGAATTTTGAGGGTTTTTTTTCCAACCTAAACCATCCTGAGAAATGCAAATCTACCCCGATCCCCTTCATCCCCATGTTCCCAGGGTGGGATTTTGGGGTGCCTGTGCAGGATTCCCAGGGGGGATTTTGAGGTGCCTGTGTAGGATTCCCAGGGTGGATTTTGGGGTGCCTCTGCAGGGCTCTCAGGGATTCCCAGGGTGGGATTTTGGGGTGCCTCTGCAGGGCTCCCAGGGTGGGATTTTGGGGTGTCTCTGCAAATCTCCCAGGGGAGATTTTGGGGTGTCTCTGCAGGGCTCTCAGGGATTCCCAGGGTGGGATTTTGGGGTGCTGTGCAGAGCCAGGTGCTGCGTCCACCATCCCGCTGGGTTCCCTCCCACCCCACGACTCCCCAGGGCTCTCCAGGTGCCCCCTGCCAGCTGCTGCTCCCCATTCCAAAGGCAGAACCCCAAAACCCGAGGCTGCTTTTTGCCTCAGCCCCGGGACCCCCCCACCCCCCAGGATTCCCAGCAGGAGCCCCCCCAAAGCCGCCGAGCCCCTCACCCGCAGCCGCCACCACGATGTCAGCACGGATGGTGTGCTGCTTCAGCTGCTCCTTGGGCGTGTAGCGGTGCGAGATGGTCACCGTGGCGTCACCTGAGGGGACAAGGGACAGCCAGGTGTGGCTGTGAGGCAGCTCAGAGAGAAGCCATCATGCCCGAGACGGCTCAGCTGCCCTGAACGGCATCAGGTGAGCAGGATGGTCTTGAGGTAGCGCCGGAAACAGAAAATTCTTAATAAAAGGCAAAATGACAAAGTTCTCACAGAGAAAAACCGAGCTAAGGGCGAGAGCTTTTTGCTCCTGCTAAAACACCCCACAAAAGGGATTATTTCCACCGTCCTCTTCTTTTTCTGGTGAATTACCTAGGCCAGAGCTCTTGGCCTCTGCCCACTTGGCAGCCCCAGGTCTGGGGTGAAGTCCCAAAGGTCCCATCGGGTGTCTTTGTGCTTGATTTGGGAGAGAAACTTCCGGGCTTTTTGGCTTTTTAAACAGACAAAGAATCATTTGGTGACTCTGTCAACAAGGGGCACATTCCTCCAGGCCAGGAATCCACAGCCAGCACCCAAACCCAAACTCCTCTGCACCTTCATCCCCAAGGTGTTCCTCAGGAACATCAGGGGCTGCTGGTGAACCCCAGGAGGTTCAGGGGTGGAACAGGACAAGGAGATGCCAGAGGAGGTTCAGGGGTGGAACAGGACAAGGAGACACCAGAGGAGGTTCAGGGGGTGGAACAGGACGTGGAGATGCTGGAGGAGGTTCAGGGGTGGAACAGGACAAGGAGATGCCGGAGGAGGTTCAAGAGGGACCTTCTGGCTCTCCACAACTCTGTGGGGACAGGAGGGGGCAGCTAGGACAGGGTCAGGCTCTGCTCCCAGGAGAAAAAAAGCCTCAAGCTGTGCCAGGAGAGGTTTAGGGTTGGATATTGGGGAAAAAATCCATCATGGAGAGGTTGTAAAATATTGGAAGAGGCTGCCCAGGGAAAGGGGGGAGGCCCCACCCCTGGAAGGGTCCAGAACACGTGTGGATGTGGCACTGGAGGCTGCGGCACCCATGGCTGAGCGATGGCTGGGTTTCATCTCCTCGGAGACCTTTCCAACCCGAGCAAGTCTGTGATTCCGAGACCGTGCTGAGGATTATTTCCCCAGGGAGCTGCTGGGAGTGCTTGGGGAGGTTCAAGGGGAGGGATGGGAGGTGTTCCCCCGAGGTGCCCCCCTCTCGTACCTCCGGGGCGCTCGTGGCTGCCGTCGGTGTGCAGCAGCATGGCGATGGGCATGCCCACGTTCTTGGACCTGCCCGCCACCACCACGTTCCTGCCCAGCGTCGGGATCCCTGCAGGGGACAGATCACACCCTCACACACTGCCCTGAGCTGGGAGGGACCCACTGGGACGGCTGATCCCACCCTGGGAATCCTGCACAGCACCCCAAAACCCCACCCTGAGAGCCCTGGGAGCCCTGCACAGACACCCCAAAATCCCACCCTGGGAGCCCTGCACAGGCACCCCAAAATCCCACCCTGGGAGCCCTGGGAGCCCTGCACAGGCACCCCAAAACTGGGTGAGTGTTGAGCTCAGGGTATCCCAGCCCAGAACAGAGCACGACAATCCCTCCCTGTCCCTGATGTCCCTCCCAGGATAGGACAATTCCCCCCAGGACAGGACAATCCCTCCCTGGCCACGCTGTCCCTCATCCTTCCAGGACAGGACAATCCCTCCCTTGTCCTGCTGTCCCCTCCAGGACAGGACGATCCCTCCCTGTCCCTGCTGTCCCCTCCAGGACAGGACGATCCCTCCCTGCCCACGCTGTCCCTGGTGTCCTGAGCTGGAATTCCCAGAATCCCCGAAAGCTGCAGCGGCAGCAGCTCCCGCCCGAGCAGGAATTCCCAGGAATCCCCTCTCACCTGTCCTCTGGATGATCTCCCAGACGCCCCGGGGCGTGGCAGGCAGCATGGAGTGCTGGTCCAGGCACATCCTGCCCACGTTGAGCACGTGGAACCCGTCCACATCCTTGTGCGGGCTCACGGCGTTGCAGACGCGGCGCTCGTCGATGTGCTCTGCAGGGGCAGGGGGCTCAGGGGGCAGGCCCACGGCTGGGCTGTGCTGCCAGCTGTGCTGCCAGCTGTGCTGCCAGCTGTGACTGTCACCCTGAGTCCCAGGATGGAGCTCTGAGCCCAAACAGGAGCTCTGACCCCAAGCAGGAGCTCGAATTGTGACCCCAAACTGGAGCTCTGACCCTGAGCCCTGACCTGGAATTGCGACCCCAAACTGGAGCTCTGACCCTGAGCCCTGAGCTGGAATTGCAGCCCCAAACTGGAGCTCTGACCCTGAACCCTGAGTTGGAATTGTGACCCCAAACTGGAGCTCTGACGCTGAGCTGGGATTTCAAGCCTGAACCCCAAGCTGGAATTGCAACCCTAAAACTGGAGCTGTGACCCTGAACCCTGAGCCCTGAGCTGGAATTACAACCCCAAACTGGAGCTGTGACCCTGAACTGGAATTGCAGCCCCAAACTGGAGCTGTAACCCTGAACTGGAATTGCAGCCCCAAACTGGAGCTGTAACCCTGAGCTGGAATTGCAGCCCCAAACTGGAGCTGTGACCCTGAGCTGGAATTGCAGCCCCAAACTGGAGCTGTGACCCTGAGCTGGAATTGCAGCCCCAAACTGGAGCTGTGACCCTGAGCTGCAATTGTGACCCTGAGCCCGAGCTCAGCCCCTTCAGAGCGTGGGGCCTGACTCTCCCCAGCCTCCCCAGTTGCAGGCTGGCAGCTCCCAGCACAGGGCACTGGGGCAGCCCTCGGCAGTGCCAGGGGATTTATCGGGTGGCCCAAGGCCGCGCACACCCAGCTGGGGACGCTGATACTGGGGACGCTGATACTGGGGACGCTGACACTGCCACGCAGGGACAGCTGCCAGCACCCGGAGCCTGAGCCCCGCGGGCAGCTGCTGCCGAGGGGGAGGATCAGGGCAGGGTCCCCCCGCGCTGCCCCATCCTGCGGCCCTGGAAGCTTCCCGGGAATGCAGGAGGGGAGCGGAGGCGCTCACCAGGCAGGGGAAGCTGCACCAGGAGCCCGTCCACGGCCGTGTCGCTGTTGAGTTTGGCGATCAGCTCCAGCAGCTCCTCCTCGCTGATGGAGGCCGGCCGGAGGATGGTCTCGCTGCTGATCCCTGGAATTGCCAAATCCACGGAGTCACCGAGGCACAAAAGAGTGATTTTCCCGCGTTTTGTGCATTTTCCACCCTGTTCTGCTGCCTGGCTAAATCTGGGAGGTGCACGCTGAGGATGGAAGGAGCTCCCAGGCCGGAGAGACCTTCACAAGCCTTGGGATTTGTTGTTGAGGATGATTTTATGGGGTTGGTGGCCTGGGAAAGGGGGTTTGGGACCCTGCCAGAGCAGGGAGAAAGCCAGGCAAAGGCTGCTGCCATGAAAATAAACCCCCATGGCCTGAGAGGCCTCTGGACACAGTAAAAAAGGGATGTTTGCCTCAAAATGCCAGCTCCAAAAGCAGCTTCAGCTGTTCAGAGCCAGGTTAAATGACACCATTTACTGCCCTGACCCCGAGCAGGACCTTGCACTGCAGGATGGGAAGGAGTCAGAGAGCAGTGAGGCTGCTGAACAGGGGCTCTGTCCCAAGCAGACAGGAAAAGCAGGCCAAAAATCCCATCCAGTGCTTTTCATGGCTGTGGGAAAGCTGAAAAACCCCAATCCTGCCCTGAAGGATCCAACAGATCACACCTAATCGCACCCCAGTACAACAGGGCACAGCCACGAGAAACCAAATTCTGGGCACAGCCAAAAACCAACAGGCAGATGCATCCCAAAAAAAGCTTCCAGCATGGAGGATTCCCAACCAAAGCGCCTTTTTAGGGAAGGAAAGCTCCCACTCACCCACATCAGCCGCTGCTTTGGTTTTGTTGAGGACGTAGGAGTGGCTGGCCGGGTTTTCCCCCACCAGCACCACGCTCAGGTGGGGCCTCCTGTTGCCGGCAGCCACCCACTGCTGCACCTCGTGCCGCGCTTCCTGCCGGATCTGCCGGGCCAGCTTCCGCCCCGAGATCACCACGGCGTCCCCCCTGCAGGGGAAAGGGTCAGCTCGGGGCAGGATGGAGCAGGAACCCGGGGAAAGGGGCAGCTCGGGGCAGGATGGAGCAGGAACCCGGGGAAAGGAGCAGCTCAGCCCCGGGCAGGATGGAGGAGGAACCAGGGGAAAGGGTCAGCTCGGGGCAGGATGGAGCAGGAACCAGGGGAAAAGGGGCAGCCCAGGGCAGGGCAGGATGGAGCAGGAACCAGGGGAAAAGGGGCAGCTCAGCCCCAGACCCCACGCTGCCAGCCCCGGGCAGGATGGAGCAGGGACCAGGGGAAAAAGGTCAGCTCAGGGCAGGATGGAGCAGGAAACCAGGGGAAAAGGCTCCATTCCTTGTGCTTTATCAGGCCCTTTGGCACCTTTGTGCTCAGTCACGTTTTAGGCTCGGTTCCAGCATCAAAGGTGGGACTAAACAGGGCAGAATCGGAATATCCCGAGGTGAAAGGGACCCACTAGGATCACCTCAAAATCCCGCCCTGTGCAACCTTGGGAATGCTGTACAAACACTGTTTGGAGCAGGGTGGGATGCTCAGGGGTCCCTGTCCCACCACAGAACGCTCGGGGCTCTCTGCCCTGCCACCCCAGGGAATGTCGGGGAGGTCTCTGTCCCCCTCATGCCAAGGAATAATCAAGAAGAGGGGCTGGCGGTCTCCTTTCTCACTCAGAGGGTCTCCGTCCCCTCACGCCGTGGCGGCCCCGCTGCGAGGCGCTCCCTGTCCCTCTCATTCTGGGGGAGCCTCCATCCATCCCCCTCACCCCAGGGGCTGCCCGGGAGTATTTCCATCCCCCCGAGCCGGGCCAGCCCCGCCGTGGGGCGATCTCCGTCCCAGCCCCGCCGTGAGGCGATCTCCGTCCCAGCCGGGCCGGGCCAGCCCCGATATGAGGCGATCTCCGTCCCAGCCGGGCCGGGCCAACCCCGCCGTGAGGCGATCTCCGTCCCAGCCCCGCCGTGAGGCGATCTCCGTCCCAGCCGGGCCGGGCCAGCCCCGATATGAGGCGATCTCCGTCCCAGCCCCGCCGTGGGGCGATCTCCGTCCCAGCCGGGCCGGGCCAGCCCCGCTCTCCCTCCCACGCAAGGCGGCCGCGGGATTTCATCAGCCTGCAGCTCCCGCCGCGGCCGCTAGGGGCCCGCCCGCCGCCCCCAGAGCCGCCGGGACCGAACGGGCCGCGACCCCAGCGCGGGGGCCGCCCGAACCGAACCGAACCGGGCCAGGCCGGGCCTCCCCCCTCACAGCCCTCAGCGCGCCGGGCCCGAGCGGAGCGCGGCGGGCGCTGCTCCCGCCTCCCTCCCAAGCATCCCCGCACATCCCCCGGTGTCCCGGCCGTACCGGGCGGCGCTGAGGTGCAGGCGGCGGGCGCGGGGCTCCAGCGCGGCGCGGCTGAGGGCGCGGAGAGGCTGGAGCGCGGCGGCCATGGCAGGACCCGGCCGGGCGAACGGCGGGAACAGCGTGAGGGAACACCGCTTCCTGTCCATTATATAGCCGGCAGACCCCGCCCCTCCGCGCGGCAGCCAATGGGATTCAGACCAAATATGATTGATTGGTACCGGCGGGATCGCCCCGGGGCGAGGCGGAGGGAGCCGGGAGCGGGCGCGGGGACCGGGACACGGCGGGAGCGTCCCGGGACAGACACGGGCCAGAGCATCCCGGGACCGACACCGGCCAGAGCATCCCGGGACAGACACGGGCCAGAGCATCCCGGGACAGACACCGGCCAGAGCATCCCGGGACAGACACCGCGGGAGCGTCCCGGGACAGACACGGGCCAGAGCATCCCGGGACGGACACGGGCCAGAGCGTCCCGGGACAGACACGGGCCAGAGCATCCCGGGACGGACACCGGCCAGAGCGTCCCGGGACCGACACCGGCCAGAGCATCCCGGGACAGACACCGGCCAGAGCATCCCGGGACAGACACGGGCCAGAGCATCCCGGGACAGACACGGGCCAGAGCGTCCCGGGACCGACACCGGCCAGAGCATCCCGGGACGGACACGGGCCAGAGCATCCCGGGACAGACACCGGCCAGAGCATCCCGGGACGGACACCGGCCAGAGCATCCCGGGGACAGACACCGGCCAGAGCATCCCGGGACAGACACCGGCCAGAGCATCCCGGGACAGACACCGGCCAGAGCATCCCGGGACGGACACTGGCCAGAGCATCCCGGGACAGACACGGGCCAGAGCATCCCGGGACAGACACCGGCCAGAGCATCCCGGGGACAGACACCGGCCAGAGCATCCCGGGACAGACACCGCGGGAGCGTCCCGGGACGGACACGGGCCAGAGCATCCCGGGACAGACACCGGCCAGAGCATCCCAGGACAGACACGGGCCAGAGCATCCCGGGACAGACACGGGCCAGAGCATCCCGGGACAGACACCGGCCAGAGCATCCCGGGGACAGACACCGGCCAGAGCATCCCGGGACAGACACCGCGGGAGCGTCCCGGGACGGACACGGGCCAGAGCATCCCGGGACAGACACCGGCCAGAGCATCCCGGGGACAGACACGGGCCAGAGCATCCCGGGACAGACACCGGCCAGAGCGTCCCGGGACAGACACGGGCCAGAGCATCCCGGGACAGACACGGGCCAGAGCATCCCGGGACAGACACCGCGGGAGCGTCCCGGGACAGACACCGGCCAGAGCATCCCGGGACAGACACGGGCCAGAGCATCCCGGGACCGACACCGGCCAGAGCATCCCGGGACAGACACCGCGGGAGCGTCCCGGGACAGACACCGGCCAGAGCGTCCCGGGACAGACACCGGCCAGAGCATCCCGGGGACAGACACCGCGGGAGCGTCCCGGGACGGACACGGGCCAGAGCATCCCGGGACGGACACCGGCCAGAGCATCCCGGGACAGACAGAGCGGGAGCATCCCGGGACAGACAGAGCGGGAGCATCCCGGGACCGACACCGGCCAGAGAATCCCCGGGGTGGACACCGCGGGAGCATCCCCCGGTGTCTGCCCCAGAACCCCCTCCCCATAAACCCAAGCACCCCGGAAATGGGACTGGGACCCCCAGAGACTCCTCCCCAAGGGCCTGGGACCCCCAGAAATGGGACAGGGACCCCCAGAGACCCCTCCCCGTGGGCCCAGGCATGAGAAAAAGAGACAAAACTCCGGGAAAACTCTCCTTGGAAACAGCTCCCAGCATGGAAAATCCCTCCCGGTCCTCTCCTAGCCCCAGGGGCCACTAAAACCCGCCCGGGGACCACTAAAACCCGCCCGAGGGCCACCAAAACTCCCTCGGGGACCACTAAAACCCGCCTGGGGGCCACCAAAATCCCCTGGGGGCCACAAAAAACCCCCCGGGGGCCACTAAAATCCCCCAGGGGCCACTAAAACCCACCCGGGGGCCACCAAAACCCGCCCGGGGGCCACTAAAACCCCCCGAGGGCCACTAAAATCCCCCAAGGGCCACCTGTCCCGGGTGGGCACATCCTGGAAGGGCGCAGGGTTGGGATCCTGGCCAGGGGGGCGACGCCATCCCAAGCCCTGAGTGGCCGGGGCAAGCCCGGGGACAAGGCGGGCAACCGCCGTGGCTAGCAGTCCCTGAGGTAGGAGCGGCCCCGGGACACGACATGCAGGGGTGGCCACATGCTGGGAAAAGGAGAGGGGGGACACCCCCTGCCCCCCAAAATTGAGGAGGGGGCTCTTCCAGTTCATCCAGCCGGGAAAAGCAGCAGCAGCAGCAGCACCCGGAGGGGCTCGTCCTGGCCCAGAGGGGCTCGTCCGGGGGGGTTCTGGTAGCCACAGCTGGACGATGGCAACTGGGGAGTCTCTGCCAGGCTGGCATTGTCCCCCTGCCAGGGATTTGGGGCTCCCTGGCACCCTGGCACGGGTGGCAATGGCGACGTGGCCACCACTAGCCTGGCTGGAGCTCTGGTGGCCACAGCCAGGTGGTGGCAACTGGGAAGTCTCTGGTGGCCACAACGCCGGGAAGTCTCTGCACCCCTCAGCCAGGCTGGCATTGTCCCCCTGCCAGGGATTTGGGGCACCCTGGCACGGGTGGCAATCGGGATGTGGCCAGTACTAGCCCAGGAGGGGGCTCATCCAGGGGGGCTCAGGTGGCCACAGCCAGACGGTGGCAACTGGGAGGTCTCTGGTGGCCACCACGCCGGGAGAAGCGCCGGGAAGTCTCTGCACCCCTCCGGCGGGCTGGCACCGTCCCTTAGGGGCTCCCTGGCACGGGTGGCAATCAGGACGTGGCCACCACCAGCCCGGGGTGGGCCACCTCAGGCTCTGGGGTCAGTAGAAGTGCTTGCGGCTCTGCTCCTGCCACTTGTTGTAGAGGATGATGCCGATGACGATGGCGAAGACGAGGGCCACCAGCGAGAAGAAGACGATGAGGAACAGGGCCAGGCCGCTCATGGGCTCCAGCGGCGCCTCCACTGCGGGACACAGGGGCTTGGGGTTTGGGGTTTTGGGATTTTGGGGAGTTTGGGGTTTGGGATTTTGGGGTTTGGGGATGAGGAACACGGCCAGGCCGCTCATGGGCTCCAGCAGCGCCTCCACTGCGGGACACAGGGGCTTGGGGTTTGGAATTTTGGGATTTTGGGGTTTGGGGTTTTGGGGTTTCAGATTTGGGGAGTTTGGGATTTGGGGTTTGGGGATTTTGGGATTTGGGGTTTTGGGATTTGGGGTTTTGGGATTTGGGGTTTTGGGATGAGGAACAGGGCCAGGCCGCTCACGGGCTCCAGCGGCGCCTCCACTGCGGGACACAGGGGCTTGGGGTTTTTTGGGGTTTTGGGATTTTCAGTTGGGATTTTGCCACTCACTTCCCGGCAGCCTCAGGTTGTCCACCACGGGCAGGAAAACTTCCCGATCCCGTTTTTCCTCCTCGGGCGTCCGCTCCACCGTCAGCTGGTAGAGCTTCAGCGAGATGATGTCGTGGTTGTCTGCAGAAAAACCCCAAATCCGCTCAAGAACCCCAGCTGGACCCCCTGAATCCCTTTGGGAAGCCCACCCGGACCCCCCGGGCCGTACCCGACAGGTCCCCGGTGACCGAGGATGTCCCAAAGTAGTAGCCACGGGGCAACCGCACGCCGGGCACGTCGATGCAATCGCGCCACTCGTGCTTGCCGTCGATGTCGATCAGCACCTGCCGAGGAACGGCCTCAGCCTCTCCCACCTCTGCTCTGGAACCCTCCAAACCCACCCAGATCCCACCTGGAACCCTCAAATCCACCCAGATCCCACCTGGAACCCTCAAATCCACTCGGGAACCCCACCTGGAACCCTCAAATCCACTCGGGAACCCCACCTGGAACCTCCAAACCCACCCAGATCCCACCTGGAACCCTCAAATTCAGTCTGGAATCCCACCTGGAACCCTCAAATCCACCCAGATCCCATCTGGAACCCTCAAATCCACTCAGATCCCACCTGGAACCCTCAAATCCACCCAGAACCCACCTGGAACCCTCAAATCCACTCGGGAACCCCACCTGGAACCCTCAAATCCCACCTGGAAGCCCCAAATCCACTCGGGAATCTCAAATCCATTCTGAAACCCCACCTGGAACCCTCAAATCCACTCAGGAACCCCACCTGGAACCTCCAAACCCACCCAGATCCCACCTGGAACCCTCAAATTCACTCTGGAATCTCGCTTGGAACCTCCAAACCCACCCAGATCCTACCTGGAACCCTCAAATCCCACCTGGAACCCTCAAATCCCACCTGGAAACCCCAAATCCACTCAGGATTCTCAAATCCACTCTGGAATCCCACCTGGAACCTCCAAACCCACCCAGATCCCACCTGGAACCCTCAAATCCCACCTGGAACCCTCAAATCCACTCGGGAACCCCACCTGGAAGCCTCAAATCCCACCTGGAAGCCCCAAATTCACTCAGGAATCTCAAACCCATTCTGGAATCCTACCTGGAACCTCCAAACCCACCCAGATCCCACCTGGAACCCTCAAATCCACTTGGGAACCCCACATGGAACCCTCAAATCTCACCTGGAACCCTCAAATCCACTGAGGAACCCCACCTGGAGAGCCCAAACCCACCCAGATCCCACCTGGAACCCTCAAATCCATTCGGGAACCCCACCTGGAACCCTCAAATCCACTCGGGAACCCCACCTGGAACCTCCAAACCCAACCAGATCCCACCTGGAACCCTCAAATTCACTCTGGAATCTTGCTTGGAACCTCCAAACCCACCCAGATCCTACCTGGAACCCTCAAATCCCACCTGGAACCCTCAAATCCACGCGGGAACCCCACCTGGAACCCTCAAATCCCACCTGGAACCCTCAAATTCACTCTGGAATCCCACCTGGAACCTCCAAACCCACCCAGACCCCACCTGGAACCCTCAAACCCACTCTGGAATCCCACCTGGAACCCCCCCAAATCTACTCAGGAATCCCAAGTCCACTCGGGAATCCCAAAGGCCCTCGGGAATCCCAAAGGCCCTCGGGAACGCCGCCTGGAGGGCCCAGACTGACCGTGAGCCTCCTCTTGACGTAGCGGATGACCAGGAAGGTGTCGTGGTTGAGGTTGCGCACCATGGCGGTGCAGCCGCCCAGCTCGGTGGGGCGCCCGTCGCGGTCGTGGTCGTAGGTCAGCGAGCCGTTGTTCACCATGGCCGAGATGTAGGGGAACACGCGCTGCCCCGGGGGGAGAAACCGGGATTGGGATCCCGCGGGAGGCTCGGGATCGCGGGGAGATGCCGGGAAGGGGAGGAGGGGTAGGGCTGAAGTTGTTTGGTGGAAGAGCGGAGTGACCCCAAAGTTCTCCAACCGCGATCCCAAAGTCCTACAACCAACACGGGAATGATCCCAAAGAACTTCAACCAACACGGGAATGATCCCAAAGAACTTCAACCAACACGGGAATGATCCCAAAGAACTTCAACCAACACGGGAATGATCCCAAAGAACTTCAACCAACATGGGAATGATCCCAAAGAACTTCAACCAACATGGGAATGATCCTAAAGAACTTCTCCCCACAGGGATCTGCTCAACACAACATGGGAACGATCCCAAAGTCCTACAACCAACATGGGAACGATCCCAAAGTCCTACAACCAACACGGGAACGATCCCAAACTCCTTCAACCAACATGGGAATGATCCCAAACTCCTACAACCAACACGGGAATGATCCCAAAGAACTTCAACCAACATGGGAATGATCCTAAAGAACTTCTCCCCACAGGGATCTGCTCAACACAAACAGGGAACGATCCCAAAGTCCTACAACCAACATGGGAATGATCCCAAAGTCCTACAACCAACACGGGAATGATCCCAAAGTCCTACAACCAACACGGGAACGATCCCAAAGAACTTCAACCAACATGGGAATGATCCCAAAGTCCTTCACCCCACAGGGATCTGCTCAACACAACACTGGAAGGATCCCAAAGTCCTTCTCCCCACAGGAGTCAGCTCGGTGGAAGAGCAGAGTGACCCCAAAGTTCTCCAACCACGATCCCAAAGTCCTTCAACCAACAGGAGAATGATCCCAAAGAACTTTACCCCACAGGAATCTGCTCAACACAAACAGGGAATGATCCCAAAGTTCTTCAACCAACAATGGAATGATCCCAAAGTTCTTCAACCAACACTGGAACGATCCCAAAGTCCTTCTCCCCACAGGAGTCAGCTCGGTGGAAGAGCAGAGTGACCCCAAAGTTCTCCAACCGCAATCCCAAAGTCCTACAACCAACATGGGAATGATCCCAAAGAACTTTACCCCACAGGGATCTGCTCAACACACACAGGGAATGATTCCAAAGTTCTTCAACCAACACTGGAATGATCCCAAAGTCCTTCTCCCCACAGGAGTCAGCTCAGTGGAAGAGCAAAGTGACCCCAAAGTTCTCCAACCACGATCCCAAAGTCCTTCACCCCACAGGGATCTGCTCAACACAACATGGGAATGATCCCAAAGTTCTCCAACCAACACTGGAATGATCCCAAAGTCCTTCACCCCAAATCATCTGCTCCAGAAGACACCAGCACCATCCTGCTCCATCCTCGTGGATCCCAAACCCCAAAAATCTCCTCCAAGACCACCGGGATGACCCCAACTCCATCCCTCGGGATCCTCTCCCGCCGCTCCGGCACCGAGCCCCCGTCCCATGCGGCCTCTCCCGGCTCCCCCAGCGGCTCCTGGACGCGGGAACGGGGAATTCCCGGCGGGACAGCAGGAGGCAGTACCTGGTTTCCAGGGCTGTACCTCCTCTTCTGAGCCTGCCCTCCAGGATTAGCACAAAGCAAGAGAGAGCAACACAGTCACGGAGTCCAGCAGGGCCCAAACCCCTGGAAAATTCGCTTCTCCTCCTTTTTTGGAGCTCTTTATGACCTTCTGGAGGTCTTTTTGTCCTTTTGGAGGCTCCTTTTGGAGCACTTTATGACCTTTTTGGAGCTCTTTTTGATTTTTTGGAGGTATTTTGACCTTTTTGGAGCTCTTTTTGACCTTCTGGAGAACTTTATGACCTTTTTGGAGCTCTTTTTGATTTTTTGGAGGTATTTTGACCTTTTTGGAGCTCTTTTTGACCTTTTGGAGCTCTTTATGACCTTTTAGAGATATTTTTCTCCTTTTGGAGCTCTTTATGACCTTTTTGGAGCTCTTTTTGACCTTTTGGAGCACTTTATGACCTTCTAGAGGTCTTTTTGTCCTTTTGGAGGCTCCTTTTGGAATTCTTTTCGACCTTTTTGAAGATCTTTTGGTCTTTCTGGAGCTATTTTGGGTGTTTTAGAGATATTTTTCTCCTTTTGGAGCTCTTCCTCAACTTTTGGAGCTCTTTTTGATTTTTGGAGCTCTTTATGACCTTTCTGGAGCACTTTATGACCTTTCTGGAGCCCTTTGTGATTTTTGGTGCACTTTATGACCTTTTTGGAGCTCTTTTTGACCTTTTGGAGCTCTTTATGACCTTTCTGGAGCTCTTTTTGAATTTTTGGAGATATTTTGACCTTTTTGGAGCTCTTTTTGATTTTTTTGGAGGTATTTTGACCTTTTTGGAGCTCTTTTTGATTTTTTGGAGCTCTTTTTGACCTTTTTTGGAGCTCTTTTTGATTTTTTGGAGCTCTTTTTGACCTTTTTTGGAGCTCTTTTTGATTTTTTGGAGCTCTTTTTGACCTTTTTTGGAGATATTTTTGAGTTTTTTTGGAGCTCAGCTCAAAAATCCTCTCCCAATTTCCCTGACCAAAAAAAAAATGTGGAAAAGGAATGGGAGGAGAAGGAGGAGGATGAGGAGGAAGGAGCTCTGAGGATGAAGAGCTGCATGTGACACTGGTGGCCCTCACCTCCTGCTGCTTCTCCTCGTTGGGGTACGTGTCCACAAACACTCCCAGCCCCAGGAAGTTGTCCTTGCTCCCAAAAACAGGTCCTGGAAGGGGAAAAAGAAAAGCTGGGATAAGACTGGGAAGCTCGGGGAAGAAGATTGGCACTTGTTTGGGAAAGTCCTCAAGGACCATCCAGTCCCACCCTGTGGGTGCTTTCCATGAGTTCAGCTGTCCCCAAGCCCCGTCCAAGGTGTCCAAGGTGTCCCCAAACCCTGTCCAAGATGTCCCCCAAGACCAGGTTGCTCCAAGCCCTGTCCCAGATGTCCCCCAAGTCCTATCCAAGGTGTCCCAGGTGTCCCCAAACCCTGTCCAAGGCACCCAAGGGATCCCCAAGAACTGTTCCAGGTGTCCCTAAACCCTGTCCAAGGTGTCCCCCAAGTCCAGGTTGCTCCAAGCCCCATCCTAGGTGTCCCCAAACCCTATCAAGGTGTCCATGGTGTCATCAAACCCTGTCCAAGGTGTCCCAGGTGTCCCCAAACCCTACCCAAGGTGTCCCAAGTGTCCCCAAATCGTATCCAAGGTGTCCCCAAAGCCTATCCAAGGTGTCCCAGGTGTCCCCAAATCGTATCCAAGGTGTCCCAGGTGTCCCCAAACCCTATCCAAGGTGTCCATGGTGTCCCCAAACACTATCCAAGGTGTCCCCAAAGCCTGTCCAAGGTGTCCCATGGTGTCCCCAAACCCTATCCAAGGTGTCCATGGTGTCCCCAAACCCTATCCAAGGTGTCCCAGGTGTCCCCAAACCCTATCCAAGGTGTCCCAGGTGTCCCCAAACCCTATCCAAAGTCTCGATGGTGTCCCCAAATGCTACCCAAGGTGTCCCAGGTGTCCCCAAACCCTGTCCAAGGTGTCCCAGGTGTCCCAGGTGTCCCCGTCCCGAGGCGGGGTGACGCTCACCTGGCTGCATCCTGTCCTTGGTGTACCAGATGGCGAACCCGTCTCCGTTGAGGTTCTTCTTGCCCTGCCCGTGGATCCTGAAGTGCACCTGCATCTCCCAGTCCCGCAGGTAACAGGGCTGGCAGGGAGGAGGAACGGGAAATTCGGGAATCCCTCACTCCCTAACTCCACATCCACCACCCCCTGGGCTCCCCTCACCGAGTCCGGGATAATTAATCCCAAAAAACCATCGCCAATCCCAAAAAACCATAACTGATCCCAAAAAACCCCATCATTAATCCCAGGGAATTGGTCCTCAACCAAGGGAGCGACTCCCACAAAACCAACGTTCACACCCGGAAAAGCAGCAGGAAAACCTCAGGAGCAGCTGCTAATTGCAATTATTAATGAGCTGCCAATTAATTCCGCGCTCTGAGGGAGTCCCGGCGGTTTTTTGGGAGCTGCAATTCCAAGGAGAAATCCAATTCCCAATTTGGGAATGCCACGCCCACTCTGGAAACCCAATTCCCAATTTGGGAATGCCACTCCCACTCTGGAAACCCAATTCCCAATTTGGGATTGCCATTCCCAATTTGGGAATCCCTCTCCTAACCCTGCCCCAGTCCCAATCCTGATCCCGATCCTGATCCTCTCCTGCCCTGGATCCCAATCCCGATCCCAATCTCGATCCCAACTCCTTCCTGCCCTGATCCCGATCCCAATCCCAATCCCAACTCTCTCTCGCATCCCATCCCATGGATCCCATCCCACGGATCCCATCCCATGAACTCCATCGCATCCCATGGATCCAATCCCATCCCATGGATCCCATCCCATCGCATCCCATGGATCGCATCCCACGAACCCCATCCCATCCCATGGATCCCATCCCATGAACTCCATCCCATCCCATGGATCCCATCCCATGGATCCCATCCCATCGCATCCCATGGATCGCATCCCACGAACCCCATCCCATGGATCCCATCCCGTGGATCATCCCATGGATCCCATCCCATGGATCCCATCCCACTGATCCCATCCCATGGATCCCATCCCGCGGATCCCATCCCATCCCATGGATCCCATCCCATGAACTCCATCCCATCCCATGGATCCCATCCCATCTCGTGGATCATCCCATGGATCCCATTCCATGGATCCCATCCCACTGATCCCATCCCATGGATCCCATCCCATGGATCCCATCCCGGTCCCCTCGGCTCCCGCCCCTCTCCCCGGTGTCCCCCGCTCACCACGCGGTTCCACACGGCTCCCTGCTTGCTCTGCACGTCGGGGGTGAGGCGGATGAACTGGGTCATGACCATGGCGTTGCCCAGCAGGTCCCAGAGCCCCGAGCTGGCCGAGCCCACACCTGCGGCCCACACGCACCGTCGGTACCGGCCACCGGCACCGGCCACCGGGCACCGTCCGCCAGCACGGCCCGCCCTCCCCGCTCACCCTGGTACGGCTTGGACAGCGAGTGCTCGCGTTTCAGGTGCTCCTCGGTCTGCTCGGCCGCCGTCCCGCCGAGCCGCAGCAGCACGGCCAGCAGGGCCAGCCCGGCCCGCCACCGGCCCGCCGCCGCCATCTTCCCCCGCCGCGCCGCGGCCCGCCCCGCGCACCCATTGGCTGCCTCGCACCGCCGTTCCCGCCCACCGGCGGAAGTACCGATGATGATTGGTCAGATGAGCTATCTGTCAATGGAGGTGCGAGGGGTTGATGGGTAATGTAGTTCCGGCGCCTGGTGATGGCAGCCGCCACTGAGCTGGGTGACCTCCCTTCTCCCGGGTCCCGGTGCCACCCTCAGAGGTCCCGGTGCCACCCCGGGTCGAGTGACATCACACGGGACGTGTCCTTGGGCCCCTAGCAGCGTGACCCCCTCCGCGTGGGCGTGGTCCATCAGGTGACGTCACCGCGCAGTGGCCACCCAGAACCGTTTCTCCCGCTGCGGGGTGTGACGTCACATCCAAGGCGTCACCGAGGGGGTGCGGCCAGAGGAGTGGCCTGGGGCGTGGTCCTGTGCATGACGTCACGGCAGAGGGCGTATCTCTGTAAGAGTTTCGCTACGCCCCGTGGGGAGGGGACGTGTCTCTGCGTGACGTAACAACTGAGGGGGCGGCCTTTTTCTCCTGGGGCGCGGCCAGAGTGTCCGTCCCCGCCTCTGGGTCCTGTTATTTGTGTGACGTAACCGATGAGGGCGTGGCCTTTTACTTCTGGGGCGCGGTCAGAAGGTCCCGCCCCTCCTCTGGATCGCCTTCCGTGTGTGACGTCACTCCTGGGCGTGACCTCATCGAACCCTCCAGGGCGCGCCCAGAGTGACGTCACCCCACACGGGGAGGGGCGTGACCATTGAGCCGCCGTTCGCCGAAGGGGGGCGTGCCCTCCGCGCGTGACGTCACCGCGCGGGCGCGTCCGCCCGTGCGTGACGCTCCCGCCAGTGCCCAACATGGCGGCGGGCGGCGGCGGCGGCGGCGCCGGCGGCGGCTGTGGGGGGACCCCGCTCTCGCCGGGCCCGTTCCTGCCGCCGCTGCTGCTGCTGCTGGCGCTGCCCGGCGGCGCCGTTCCCGCGGCCGACACCGTCGTGCTGGGGCTGCGCCTGGAGGAGAGCACCAAACCGGCGGCGGCGGCGGCACCGGCGGGGGCGGCCGAGCGCGGGCCCATCCGCCTGACGGAAGGCAGCGAGGCCTTGCTGCGGCTCTACGGGCTGGGGCTGGGCCCCGGCGCCGCCGAGCGCGTGGCCTTCGCCGAGCTGCGGCCGGGCGGCAACGCCTCGAGCGGCAACGGCACGTGCCAGGAGCGCTCGCAGGACCTGCTGGTGCGGCCCGGCCCCGCCGAGCCCCGCGACACCTCGGCCCTGCTCCGCGTGCGGGTGCAGCCGCTGCGCAAGGACGAGCGGGCCAAGACCTACGTGCTGTGCTCGCAGCGGCGGCCCGGGCAGCCCTGGCTGCCGCACCAAGGGCCCGACGGGCACGTGGTGGTGCTGGAGGAGAAGAAGTCGCTGCTGCCCCTGTGGCTGCAGGTGATCCTGATCGCGGGCTTGCTGGTGCTGTCGGGGATGTTCAGCGGGCTCAACCTGGGGCTGATGGCGCTCGATCCCATGGAGCTGAGGATCGTGCAGAACTGCGGCACCGACAAGGAGAAGCGGTACGCCCGCAGGATCGAGCCCATCCGCAGGAAAGGGAATTACCTGCTCTGCTCGCTGCTGCTGGGCAACGTGCTGGTCAACACCACGCTGACCATCCTGCTGGACGACCTCATCGGCTCCGGCATCGGCGCCGTGGTGGCCTCCACCATCGGCATCGTCATCTTCGGCGAGATCGTGCCGCAGGCGCTGTGCTCGCGGCACGGGCTGGCCGTGGGCGCCAACACCATCGTGGTCACCAAGTTCTTCATGCTGGTGACCTTCCCGCTGTCCTACCCCATCAGCAAGCTGCTGGACTGCATCCTGGGCCAGGAGATCGGCACCGTCTACAACCGGGAGAAGCTGGTGGAGATGCTGAAGGTGACGGAGCCCTACAACGACCTGGTGAGGGAGGAGCTCAACATGATCCAGGGAGCGCTGGAGCTGCGCACCAAGACGGTGGAGGACGTGATGACGCCGCTGCAGAACTGCTTCATGATCAACAGCGACGCCATCCTGGACTTCAACACCATGTCGGAGATCATGGAGAGCGGCTACACGCGCATCCCGGTCTACGAGGACGAGAGGTCCAACATCATGGACATCCTCTACGTCAAGGACCTGGCCTTCGTGGACCCCGACGACTGCACGCCCCTCAAGACCATCACCAAGTTCTACAACCACCCCGTGCACGTGGTCTTCCACGACACCAAGCTGGACGCCATGCTGGAGGAGTTCAAGAAGGGTGAGGAGGGGCTCGTGGAGGTGCTGGAAGGAAAACTCCAGGGGGTTTTGGTCTCCAGGGCTGGAGCTGGCCACGCCAGAGTGGCCGCAAACACAAGGGAACGAGTGACAGCTCGGGGACAGGCGGGAGGTCACCAAATTTAAGGTTCCTTCCAAGCCAAACCATTCCGTGAATCCGTGTTCTGGTTCCGGTGGGATTTTGGGAAGGAATTCTTCCTTTTTGGGGTGGTGAGGGGTTGGGATGAGCAGCTGGAACCCCTGGCAGTGTCCAAGCCCAGGTGGGACCCACGTGGGACAGGGGAAGGTGTGGGACAAGATGAGCTTTGGGGTTCCTTCCGACCCAACCCGCTCCAGGATTCCGTGTTCTGGTTGCGGTGGGATTTTGGGAAGGGATTCTTCCTTTTGGTCCCAAAAGTTGGGGATTTTGTTCTCCTGCGTTTGGAGCTGTTCCATGCCGGGAACGTTTTCCTCGTTTCTCACGCTCAGCCCCAGAAATTCTTGGGGAAGTGCTGGGAAATCTCTGGGCTCCTCGGATTTGGGTTTGGCTCCCTCCTCTGGGCCGGAGCTGGCAACAGCCAGGGCTGCTTGGAGCCATCCTCATCCTCATCCTCATCCTCGCTCAGCTTCCCAAAAAGCAGCAGCAGGAGGAGGAACGGGATGTGGGAAGGTCTCGGGTGGGATTTGCCCCTTTTGGGGTCTCTTCCCGAGGTTTTCCAGCCCGACCCTACAATTCCTGTGGGGTGAAGGAAAGCTCCTGGCTGTGACCCCAGGCTCAGCCCCGGGGGAGGCTCTCCCCGAGCTTTGTGCCACATTCCAGGGACATTTAGGGAGTCCTAAACCCCTCCAGGGATGATTGGGGGATTCCTAAACCCCTCCAGGAGCAATTGAAGAATCCCTAAACCCCTCCAGGGACATTGAGGGATTCCTAAACCCTTCCAGGGATTATTTGGGGGTTCCTAAACCCCTCCAGGGACATTGAGGGATCCCTAAACTCCTCCAGGGATGATTTAGGGGTTCCTAAGCCTCTCCAGGGATGATTGAGGGATCCCTAAACCCCTCCAGGGATGATTGAGGGATCCCTGAACTCCTCCAGGGATGATTGAGGGGTTCCTAAACCCCTCCAGAGACGATTTAGGGATTCCTAAACCTCTCCAGGGACGATTTAGGGGTTCCTAAACCCCTCCAGGGACGATTTAGGGGTTCCTAAACCCCTCCAGGGACATTGAGGGATCCCTAAACCCCTGCAGGGATGGGGGACATTTGGGGGACGCTGTCCCAGCCCAGTTCCCAAAAGCAGCGAGGGCTGAGCCGGCTGGGGCTGGGGTGATCCTGCTGCTGGCAGAGCCTTCCCCTGCCCCAATCCTGATTAAAGGGATTTAAGCTCCCTCCCTCCTTCCTTCCCTTCCTTCCTTCCGGGCACAAATCCCAGCCCTGCTGGTTTTCCAGCGCCGGCTCGGGAGCCGGGAATTGGCGGGGTTGGGGTTTGGAGGCGAGCCCCGTAAATTCCTGGAGGGTTCAGGACCTCCTTGACCCGGCCAGGACCTGGAGCAGAGGCAGCAGAGGGAGTAATTAAGTGGTTGTGTTAATTAGGGGGGGTTTGAGCTGTGCCCAAGGGCTGTGGGGGGGCCCTTGGGGTGACAATTCCTTCCCATCTCCGGGATTTGAGTGGGGAATTTCCCTCTGGAGCCGGGCTGGGAGAGCTGGGAATGGTCACCAGGAGAAGGATCCAGGGAGAGGTGAGAATGGTCACCTGGAGAAGGATCCAGGGAGAGCTGGGAATGGTCACCTGGAGAAGGGAGAGCTGGGAATGGTCACCTGGAGAAGGGAGAGCTGGGAATGGTCACCTGGAGAAGGATCCAGGGAGAGCTGGGAATGGTCACCAGGAGAAGGATCCAGGGAGAGCTGGGAATGGTCACCAGGAGAAGGATCCAGGGAGAGCTGGGAATGGTCACCTGGATCCAGGGAGAGCTGGGAATGGTCACCAGGAGAAGGGAGAGCTGGGATTGGTCACCTGGATCCAGGGAGAGCTGGGAATGGTCACCTGGAGAAGGGAGAGCTGGGAATGGTCACCTGGAGAAGGATCCAGGGAGAGCTGGGAATGGTCACCTGGATCCAGGGAGAGCTGGGAATGGTCACCAGGATCCAGGGAGAGCTGGGAATGGTCACCTGGATCCAGGGAATGCTGGGAATGGTCACCTGGATCCAGGGAATGCTGGGAATGGTCACCTGGAGAAGGGAGAGCTGGGAATGGTCACCTGGAGAAGGGAGAGGTGGGAATGGTCACCAGGATCCAGGGAGAGCTGGGAGTGGTCACCTGGAGAAGGGAAGGATCCAAGGAGAGCTCAGAGCCCTCCAGGAGAGCTGGAGAGGGACTGGGGACAAGGGATGGTGGGACAGGACACAGGGGATGGCTTTCCAATGGAAAAATGGGGATTGAGATGGGATTTTTGGGAAGGAATTCCTGGCTGGGATCCCTGGAGGTGTCCATGGCCAGGGTGGAGCCACCTGGGACGGTGGGTGGTGTAGGGTTCTCCCAGTTCCAGAATTCCACGGGGAGCTCTGTTGTCCCCAGGACACTGGCAGGGCTTGGAACCTCCTGGTGGCATCTCTGACCCGGGAATCCCTGGAAGTGTCCCCAAGGCCAAGTTGGAGCCACCTGAGGGACTGGATGAGCCCTGAGGTCCCACTCCAGAATTCCATCAACACCCCACGGGGACCTCCCCGTCCCTGTGGCCGTTCCTCCCCCGCCCCGTTTTGGGTTCCTGGGTGTGTCCCCCCCTCGGTGACCCCAGCCTGGCCTCCCGGGTGCCCTTTGGCCACGTTTGTGCTGCCACTCCCTGTCCCGCTCACCCTGACTCACCTGTCCCACCTCACCTGTCCCCAGCTGCCCCCGCCCGGGTGGCCCCGTGAGAAACGATGAAATCATTTCTCCAGCCCTCCAGGCACCAACTTCTCCTGGCCCTGTGGGCGAGGGAGGAGGGCAGAGGGGATCCGGGATCCCCTAAAATCCCAGCTTTTCCTCATCTGCTAAAGGTGCCCTAAAATCGGCTTTTCCCGAGGGACCAGGAGCTGGGGGAGGCTGGGATGGAAGAGTGGAGAAGGTCAGGGAGGGAAGGTTTGGGGTGGAGATGGAGGAGATCAAGGTGGGGACACTCAGGTGAGGACAGAGAGGGGATTTGTTTTGGGATCAGGACGCGTTTGGGGTGGAGATGGAGGAGGTGGGGACATTCCACCAAAAGCCTTGAGGAGGAAGAGGGGATTTATTTCAGGATGAGCAGGTTTGGGATGAAGCTGGATGAGGTGGGGACACTCAGGTGTGGAGGGAGAGGGGATTTGTGGGATCAGGACGCGTTTGGGGTGGAGATGGAGCAGGATGAGGTGGGGACACTCAGGTGTGGAGGGAGAGGGGATTTGTTTTGGGATCAGGGCAGGTTTGGGGTGGAGCTGGAGGAGATCAAGGTGGGGACACTCAGGTGGGGGAAAGGGAATTCCTGGTGGTGCCGGTGACATCCCTGGAATGCCAGGCCCATCCCACGCCCCAAGGTGCCTTCATCCTCATTCCCAGCTTTAATGGGGTTAATTAGTGTCATTACCCTTGGAGGCCTAATTAGTGTCATTACCCCGGGAGAGAGCCCAGCCCAAGGGCTCGTTTAGGTTTTAATGAGTTTATTGCTCCAGGGAGGGACAGGATGGGCTGGGACATCCTGGGGACATCGAAGGGTGGGGACATCCCAGGGCTGGGACACTCCAGGGACATCCCATGGGCTGAGACGTCCCAGGGCTGGGACATCCTGGGGGGATCCCATGGCTGGGACATCCTTGAGGACATCCCAGGGCTAGGACCTCCAGGGGACATCCCAGGGCTGGGACCTCCAGGGGACATCCCACGGCTGGGACGTCTTGGGGACACCCTGGGGACATCCTGGGGCTGTCCCATTCCAACCCCCCATGTGTCCACAGGGAAGTCCCACCTGGCCATCGTGCAGAAGGTGAACAACGAGGGTGAGGGTGACCCCTTCTACGAGGTGCTGGGGCTGGTGACGCTCGAGGACGTCATCGAGGAGATCATCAAGTCAGAGATCCTGGACGAGTCCGACACCTACGGTAGGCTTTGGGGCTCCCCCCTCCCCAAAATCCCACTTTAGGGGGTTCCTCGTGGTCCCCCCGGAGGTGACCCCGCTGTTGCCCGCAGTTGACAACCGCAGCAGGAAGAGGGTGTGCAACCAGAAGAACCGACGCGACTTCTCGGCCTTCAAGGACCCCGACAACGAGCTGAAGGTCAAGGTGTCACCTCAGCTCCTGCTGGCCGCCCACCGCTTCCTGTCCACCGGTCAGTTTGGATGTCCCAGGGCTGGGACATGCTGGGGACATCCCTGGGCTCGGGATGTCCTGGGGACATCCCAGGGCTGGGACATTCCAGGAACGTCCCATGGCTGGGACATCATGGGGACTGGAGGATCTTGGAGCTGGAGGAGCTCACACAAAGCCCTTGTGTCCCCTCTGGTCACTCCAAGCAGAACTTTCGGCTCTTGTTCACTTTTCGTTGTGTCCATCCCACCCAAAATGGGAGGGGACAAGGTTGGGGATGGGTGTCCTGGTCCCTTTGGGTTTTGATGGCTTCTTTGGGACCTCTGGGATGGACATCCTGGCCCTTTGCAATCCTCCAGGATGGGAATTCCAGCCCCAGGGGTCTCCTAGACCATGCCAGGATGGGAATCTTGGTCCCAAGGGTCTCCTAGACCATGCCAGGATGGGAATCCTGGTCCCAAGGGTCTTCTAGACCATGCCAGGATGGGAATCCTGGTCCCAAGGGTCTTCTAGACCATCCCAGGATGGGAATTCCAGCCCCAGGGGTCTCCTAGACCATCCCAGGATGGACATTCACTTGCACCTGGAGGGATTAAAGCCATCTCTGACCTTCTCCCCCCTCTCCAGAGGTGACCCTCTTCACCTCCAACTTCATCTCGGAGAAGATCCTGCTGCGGCTCCTCAAATACTCCGACGTCATCCAGGAGCTGAAGTTCGACGAGGAGAACAAGAAATCCCCGCGGCACTTCCTGTACTGCAAGAACAAACCGGCCGACTACTTCATCCTCATCCTGCAGGTGAGGGCACTTCCCGAGGCACCCGGGGTTTGGGGAGTTCCTGAGGGACCTGAGCCCTGGGGTTTGGACAATTCCCATGGGATTTGGACAGTTCCCGAGGGACCTCAGCCCCTGGGGTTTGGGCAATTCCTGAGGGACCTCAGTCCTCCCAGTTCCCATGGGTTTGGACAGTTCCTGTGGGATCTCATCCCTTGGGATCTGGACAATTCCCATGGGATTTGGACAGTTCCCATGGGATCTCATCCATTGGGATTTGTTCAGTTCCCATGGGATCTCAGCCCTTGGGGTTCAGGGAATTCTTGAGGGACCTCATCCCTTGGGGTTTGGACAGTTCCCATGGGATCTCATCCCTTGGGGTTTGGACAGTTCCCTTGGGATTTGGACAATTCCCATGGGATCTCATCCCTCGGGATCTGGACGTGGACCAACGTAGTCTTTCTCGGCAGGGCAAGGTGGAGGTGGAGGCTGGCAAGGAGTGCATGAAGTTCGAGGCAGGAGCCTTTTCCTACTACGGGGTGATGGCCCTGAGTCCTCCTCCTGGATCTGGTGAGCATTTCCAGAACCTTCCTGGGATCCCCTGGTCGGAGCTGCCTCCAGGAGCGGGAGGTTCCCGAGGTTCCAAACGCCATCAGTGCCCTGGGGACAGCGGAGCTGCTGGATTTAGAACGGGGCAGAAAGTGGGATCCTTGTTAAACCGGCCCTGTTAGGAAGGGTTTAAGTTTTAGAATCCCACCCTAAAACTTTTAAATTTAAATTTTTAAACCTAAACCTCCGCGAGGCAATCCCAGAAACCCAAAGAATTCTGCCTTCGGAACGGGGCGAAAAACCCAAATGAAGGGGACGAGCCCTTCAGAATCCACCCACGGGCAGAAAAACCAGGATGGGGAATGTTGGGAAAGACCGGAGCACCGATCCCAACCCTTCCTGACCCCGCAGAGATCCGTTCCCCGTCCCACATGAGCGGCCTGAACCGCTCGGCCTCGCTGAGCTACCACGAGCGCTCGGACTCGGGCTCGTCGCCGGTCAGCGGCAGCAACAACCAGCTCAACGCCGGCGGCGCCCAGTACGTGGCCGACTTCAGCGTCCGCGCCCTCACCGACCTCCAGTTCGTCAAGGTGAGCGTTCCCGGATGGAATGGGGCTGGGAGAACCCTTGGGATGGGATCCCCGACGCATCAGGGCTGGGAGAACCCTTGGGATGGGATTCCAAACCCATTTGGGTCAGGAAAACTCTTTGGGATGGGATTCCCGACCCATCAGGGCTGGGAGAACCCTTGGGATGGGATTCCTGACCTATCAGGGCTGGGAGAACCCCTTGGGATGGGATTCCTGACCTATCAGGGCCAGGAGAACCCCTTGGGATGGGATTCCTGACCCATCAGGGCTGGGAGAACCCTTGGGATGGGATTCCTGACCCATCAGGGCTGGGAGAACCCTTGGGATGGGAATTTCTGCCTTTGCCCTCTCCCACCCCATTTTGGGATTGGAATTCCACCCGTGCCCCATTTTGGGATGGGAAACTCCCCTTTGCCCTCTCCCACTGCATTTTGGGATGGGAATTCCATCTGTGCCCCATGTTGGGATGGGAATGATGGGAATCCCACCCGTGCCCCATGTTGGGATGGGAATGATGGGAGTCCCACCTGTGCCCCATGTTGGGATGGGGATTCCACCCGTGCCCCATGTTGGGATGGGAATGATGGGAGTTCCACCCGTGCCCCATGTTGGGATGGGAATGCCCCCCCTGCCCTCTTCCACCCCATGTTGGGATGGGAACTCCACTCGTGCCCCATGTTGGGATGGGGATTCCACCCATGCCCCATTTTGGGATGGGAATGATGGGAATGCCCCCCGTGCCCCATTTTGGGATGGGAATGATGGGAATGCCCCCCGTGCCCCATTTTGGGATGGGAACTCCACCCGTGCCCCGTGTTGGGACGGGAGCGCCCCCGTGCCCCGTCCCACGGCGCTGTCCCGGCGCAGATCACGCGGCAGGAGTACCAGAACGGGCTGCTGGCCTCGCGCATGGACAGCTGCCCCCAGTCCCCCGACAGCGCCGCCCCCAAAGCCGAGCCGGCCGTCCCGGAGAAGCCGGAGCCGCCGGCGCCGGCCGACGAGACCACGAGTCTGCTCAACGAGAGGAACTGCCTGAGCCGCCGCGGCACCCACAGCGGCCTGGAGAACTCCATCTGACCCCGGCCGCGCCGGCGCGCCCGGCCCGCCCGGCCTGCCCGGGGCGGGGACCTTTCCCGGTAGGACGAGCCGGCGGAGGACGAGGAGCAGGCGCGGTGGGGATGGAGGAGCCGGGATTCGCTGCTGCTGCCGGCCCAGGCCGGCTCGGGTTGGCACGGACGGAGCGGCGCCGGCGCGGCGCCGACGGCTCAGGGAGCTTCGGGTCTCGGTTCGCCGCCGCGGGGACCCTGGGGATGGACATCCCGACCCTGCCAGGAAACCCGGGATGGAAATCCCGATCCTGATCCTGCCAGGAAACCCGGGATGGAAATCCCGATCCCACCCTGCCAGGAAACCCGGGATGGAAATCCTGATCCTGCCAGGAAATCTGGGATGGACATCCCGACCCTTCCAGGAAAGCTGGGATGGAAATCCTGATCCTTCCAGGAAAGCTGGGATGGAAATCCCAATCCTGCCAGGAAATCTGGGATGGACATCCCAACCTTTCCAGGAAAGCTGGGATGGAAATCCCGATCCTGCCCTGCCAGGAAAACTGGGATGGACATCCCGACCCTTCCAGGAAAGCTGGGATGGAAATCCTGATCCTGCCAAGAAATCTGGGATGGACATCCCAACCTTTCCAGGAATCCCAAGATGGACATCCCAACCCTTCCAGGAGATCTGGGATGGAAATCCTGATCCTGCCAGGAAAGCTGGGATGGAAATCCTGATCCTGCCAGGAAATCTGGGATGGACGTCCCAACCCTTCCAGGGTCCATCCAAACCTTTCAGGAACCCCGGGACGGACAGGCCAACCCTTCCAGGACCCTCAGGATGGACATCCCCACCATGCCAGAGTCCATCCCGATCCTCCCGGGAACCCCAACCCTGCCAGAAACCCCAGGGTGGACATCCCAGTCCTTCCAGGGTCCATCCCAACCCTTCCAGGACCCTCGGGATGGACATTCCAAACCTTTGGGATCCTTGGGATGGGAATTCCAAATGTTTGGGGTCTCCTTCACCATCCTGGGATGGGAATTCCAAACCTCTGAGGTCTCCTCAGCCCTTTGGGGTCTCCTCCACCATTTTGGGATATCCTGGGATGGGAATCCTGACCCCTCTCTGGTGTTTTTGGGGTCTCCTGGATAAATCCCAGCCCCTTCCCCGCTGGCCCGGGGATTTTGGGGTCCGAAATTTGAGGTCTGGATTTTGGGGTCCAAACTTCGGGGTCTGACTTTGGGGTCTGGATTTTGGGGTCCAAACTTCGGGGTCTGACTTTGGGGTCTGGATTTTGGGGTCTGGATTTTGAGGTCTGAACTTTTGGGGTCTGGATTTTGGGGTGACACAGCGCTAGTGACCAAAGTTGTACAGGCAGGAGGGGGCTGAGGGTCCCCCCAAAACCCCCCTGGGCTTTTTTGGTGTCAGAGCCTGACCCCAAAAAAACCCCAAAGATAAGCACAAAAGTTCCCCCTGGGTGAACTCCTGTAAGTTATTGGGAGAAGGTTGAATTATTTTTGTTAATCACATCTCGACGATCAGTTCCTAGCTCCTTCCGTGGGGAGATTTTAGAAATAATAATAATTAATTAATAATAATAATTAATAATTAATAATAAGCCAGAAAAAAAAAAAGAAAAAAAAAAGACAAAAAAACCTTTTTTATTAAATCTTCCTCTATGCAAACCCCTCCTTTTCCTCCCCCCCGGGGGATTCCTATTTATTGTTCAGGTTTGATTTGTATTTTTTGGGGCGCTGGGGCCGCGGGGGGGATGGGGGGAGGGGCGGGGGGGGCCGGGCCTCCCCCGCCCGGTTCTGCCCCTCCCCCCACGCCCCGCTTGTGAAACCGACCGTGGAATTTGGATTTCGCGGAGGGTTTTTTCGGGTTATTTTTTTGCCAGATGGGTTAATAAAGATTCTATATCTGTACCCGGCTGTGCTCGGCGCCGCGCGGGGGGGGAGGGGGGCCCGGTTAAAAAGGACGCGGCGCCTTTAAATCCCCCCCCACCCGCGGGGGGTTGTTTACACCGCGAAACCCCGCCCCATAATGACACCGCGCGTGCTGATTGGTTGCGGTGGAAGGAAGGCGGGGCTACGGACTAAATGCGGGAGGTGATTGGCTGGGAGAGCTGGTAGTGGGCGGGGCGTGCTGGCGGAACACGGAAGCAGCGGCGGCGGTACCGGGACTGGCACCGGGCCCGGTTGTCGCCTCTGTGTCCCCTCAGGTGTCCAGCAGGTCCCACACGGCCGGGTGCGCCCCGTCCCGCGGGCTGCGGCCCCTGGCATCGCGGAGGGCAGCGAGGGCCGGGCGCTGGCGCAGGAGGAGGGCACAGAGCTCGCGGTGCCCCTGCTCGGCGGCCTGGGGGGGCACCGCTGTCACCCCCGGGGGGGACACGGGCACCCGCGAGCCACCCACGGGCACCGTGCGGGACGAGGAGCCCCGTGCCCCCCACCGGGCACTGGGCTCCCCCCGTGCCCCCTTTAATTTGGGCAGAGGACCCCTTTGTGCCCCCTCTAATTCGGGCAGGGGGTGCCCCCCGTGACCCCCTATTTTGGGCAGGGGGTGTCCCCTGTGCCCCCTTTAATTCAAGCAGGGGGTGCCCCCCGTGCTCCCTTTAATTTGGGCAGGGGGTGCCCCCTGTACCCCCCTTAATTTGGGCAGAGGGCCCCTCGGTGCCCCCCTCTAATTCGGGCAAGGGATGCCCCCCCTGTTTTGGGCAGGGGGTGCCCCCCGTGCCCCCTTTAATTCGGGCAGGGGGTGCCGCCTGTGCCCGCTCTATTTCGGGCACGGCAATGTCACCCCCACCTGATATTGGGGTCCCCCCGTGCCCCCCACCCACTTTGGACAGGGGGCGCCCCCTCTAATTCGGGCAGGGGATGCCCCCGTGTCCCCCCCCGGCACTGGGATCCCTCCCGTGCCCCCCCGGCCCCGGGCCGCCCCGCCGGTGCCCACCTTGTGCAGGCCGGTTCTGCCGTCGCCGTCGGCGGCGGCGGGGTCGGCTCCGTGCTGCAGCAGCAGCTCGGTGACGGCGCGGTGGCCGCAGTAGCAGGCGCGGTGCAGCGGGGTGGCCCCGCCGGGGGTGCGGGCGTCGCACGGGGCGCCGCGCTCCAGCAGCAGGCGGCACACGGCCAGGTGCCCGTTCCGGCTGGCGTAGTGCTGCGGGCACGGCGCGGCCTCAGCGCCCGGCGACAGGGACCCCCGGGACAGGGCAGGACCGACCCCAAAGAGCCCCGGGACAGGGCAGGACCGACCCCAAAGAGCCCCGGGACAGGGCAGGACCGACCCCAAAGACCCCCGGGACCCCCGGTGCCAGGGCTGTGCCCCCGGGCAGGACCGACCCCAAAGATCCCCGGGACCCCCGGGACAGGGACCCCCGTGCCAGGGACCCCTGTGCCAGGGCTGTGCCCCCGGGCAGGACCGACCCCAAAGATCCCCGTGCCAGGGCCGTGTGCCCGCCACGGTGGGACCCCAAAGATCCCCGTGCCCCCCGTGCCAGGGCCGTGCCCCCGGTGCCCCATAGCAGGGCCATGTACCCGGTCAGGACCTCGGTGCCCCCCGTGCCCCCGGTGGACCAGTGCCGTGTCCCCCGGTGCCCCCGTGCCCCCGGTGCCCCCGTACCAGTGCCGTGTCCCCCGGTGCCCCCGTGCCCCCCGGTGCCCCCGTACCAGTGCCGTGTACCCCGCCAGGTCGGGCTCCGCGGGGTCCCCCCGCCGCTCCAGCAGCCGCAGCACCCGCTCCTCGTCCCCGTCCCGCGCCGCCGCCCAGATCCCTGCGGGCAACGGGGCCGCCTCAGCCACCGGGACCGGTACCGGGACCCCCGCCCGGAGAACCCCCGGTACCGGGACCCCAGCCCTTCCCGTGTCCGGAGAACCCCCGGTACCGGGACCCCAGCCCTTCCCGTGTCCCCTCCGCTACCGCAACCCCTGCCGAGAGTCCCCGGTGCCCCTCCGGTACCGGGTACCCCACACGGAGTCCCCGCCGTGCCCCTCCGGTACCGGGTACCGGTGACCCGGCCCTGCCGCCCCCAGCCCCGCAGCCCCCCGGACCCCGCTCGAAGTCCATCTCGGACAGGCTCTGGTGCACGCTGGGCACGGCCGCGCGGCCCTGGCAGCACGGAGAGGGCATCGCCGCCCGGCCCGGGCAGCACGGAGAGCGGCGACCACCGGCCATGGCACCGGCGGCGCTGAGGGGCGGGCGGAGAGAGCCGAGGGCAGGCGGAAAGAGCCGAGGGCAGGCGGAAAGAGCCGAGCAGAGGCGGAAAGAGCCGAGCGCAGGCGGAGAGAGCCGAGCGCAGGCGGAGAGAGCCGAGCGCAGGCGGAGAGAGCCGAGCAGAGGCGGAAAGAGACGAGGGAAGGCGGAAAGGGCCGAGGGAAGGCGGAGAGAGCCGAGCAGAGGCGGAAAGGGACGAAGAGGAACGGAAAGAGACGAGGGAAGGCGGAAAGGGACGAGGAGATGCGGAAAAAGCCGAAAGAGCTCGAAAAGGGCCGGAAAACGCCGAAGGAATCCGGAAAGGGCCGAATGCAGCCGAAGGACTCCGCTTCCAAACCCTTGCGGCGCATGCGCACCCTCTCACCCCGTGCCGCCGCCAGGGGGCGCCAGCAGCCGCTCAAAGCTCCCTTTGGGACCCCGGGGTTCGTCCCCCCCCCCAAAATTTGGGGTCTCCAAACCCCACCCCCATCGGCAGCGGCAGCCGCAGGGCTCCCACTCCCCAGCAGGGGATCCCAGGGGTCTCCCCCACGCCTTTATGGGGTCCCCGAGCTCCTCCCTGCTCAGAAATGGGGGTCCCCCAGCAGAAATGGGGGTCCCACAGCAGAAATGGGGGTCCCCCTCCCCAATTTTGGGGTGTCCTGGAGGCCCCTCCCCTATTTTGGGGTCTCCCTGGGCTCCCCCTCCCCTCTATTGGGGTGTACTTGGGCTCCCCCTCCCCTATTTTGGGGTCTCCCTGGGCTCCCCCTCCCCTATTCTGGGGTCTCCCTGGGCTCCCCCTCCCCTATTCTGGGGTGTCCCTGGGCTCCCCCCCCCCCCATTTTGGGGTGTCCCTGGGCTCCCCCTCCCCTATTTTGGGGTCTCCCTGGGCTCCCCCAGCCCCCAGCCCCATTTCCCCGGCCCTGCCGCTCGCAGCCCCCTCCCCCATTTCCTGCCCTTCCAGCGGAGCCCCCCCGGGGATTGGGGGGAGCCCGGCCCGGCCCCCCCGCCTGGGAACGGCTCCGCTTTTCTCCTTTTTTAGCCCCGCCGGAGCTTTTTCCATGAGCTCAGCACCGGGGGGGGAGAGACCAAAACCTCCCGCAAAACCGACACAAAACCTCAACCAGAGCTGACACAAAACCGCCCCAAAATTCCCCAAAAACTCCCCAAAAAACCTTCCCCATAACTTCCCCAAAATCTCCCCAAAACCTCAACCAAAACTTTCCCGAAACCTCCCCAAAATTCCCCAAAAACACCCCAGAACTGACACAAAACCTCCCCAAAAACCTCCCGCAAAACTGTCACAAAACCACCCCAAAATTCCCCAAAAACTCCCCAAAAACCTCAACCAAAACTTCCCCAAAACCTCCCGCAAAATCTCCCCAAAACCTCAAATAAAACTTTCCCAAAACCTCCCCAAAATTCCCCAAAAACTCCCCCAGAACTGACACAAAACCTCCCCAAAAACCTCCCCCAAAACCTCCCGCAAAACCTCCCCAAAATTCCCCAAAAACTCCCCCAAAAACTGACACAAAACCTCCCTCAAAACCTCCCAAAAATCTCTCAAAACTCCCCCAAAACCTTCTCAAAATCTCCCCCCAAATCCTTCCCAAACCTCCCCAAAATCCCCCCAAAACCTCCCAAAAAAATCCCCCAAAATTTCCCCAAACCTCCCCAAAAATTCCCCCCAAAACTCCCCCAAAAATCTCTCAAAACCTCCCAAAAAGCTCAAAACCTCCCAAAAATCTCTCAAAACTCCCCCAAAAATCTCCCAAAATTTCCCCAAACCTCCCCAACATTTCCCCCAAAACCTCCCACAAAATCCCCCTGAAACATCAACCAAAACTTTCCCGAAACCTCCCCAAAATTCCCCAAAACTGACACAAAACCTCCCCAAAAACCTTCCCCAAAGCTCCCTCAAAACTTCCCCCAAAACCTCCCAAAAAAACCCCCTGAAATTTCCCCAAACCTCCCCAAAAATTGCCCCAAAACCCCCCAAGAAAACAAAAAAAAAGAAAGAAAAAATAAAAAATAAAAGATAAAAGCTGGGCCTTGTTGTTGGGTTTTTTTTGGAAGTCCTTTTATTATGAATATAAAAATACTCAGGTATTTACAGAAATAAATATCATTTCGGTAACAAATAAATTACACTGGGTTTGGGGGGGTTATACAAAAGGGGTGGGGGGCGTGCAGGGGGTGGGGACACCAGGGGACAGGAGGGGACAAAGGCCAGGGCAGGGGGGGCACAGAGCCCTGGCGAGGGGGGCACGGAGGGAGGGGAGGAGATAGAAAAATGCCGGGGGAAAAACCCGAAATCGGCCCCAAAAAAATCGGCCCGAGGGCACGAGGAGGGCACAGGGCGGGCACGGGGGTGTCCCCAAGTCTGTCCCTCCGTGGGGACACCGTACCGAAGGTGGTGGCACCGCGAGCCCGGAGCGACGCGGTGGCACGGCTGGGTGGCGGCGGTGCCAGGGGGGCAGCCCCAGGTGACAATCCTGGGTGACAGCCCCAAGTGACAATCCTGGGTGGCAGCCGTGTCCCCAGGGCAGCTGCCCAGGTGACAATCCTGGGTGCCAGGGTGACACTCCTGTGCCCAGGGCAGCTGCCCAAGGGACAATCCTGGGTGCCAGGGTGACACTCCTGTCCCCAAGGCAGCTGCCCAAGTGACAATCCTGAGTGCCAGCCCTGTGCCCAGGGCAGCTGCCCAAGTGACAATCCTGGGTGCCAGGGTGGCAGTGCCACCCCTGAGGCAGATACCGGTGACAATCCTGTCCCCAAGGTGGGCACCAGTGCCAGCGTGTCAGTCCCCAGGGTGGACCCTGGCACTGAGGTGCCACTCCTGCTTCCAGGGCGGGTACTGGGTGACACTGCTGTCACCAGGGTGGGTGCTGGGGTGACCATCTTGTCCCCAAAGTGGGCACCAGTGCCAGCGTGTCAGTCCTCAAGGCGGGCACCGGCACTGGGGGGACACAGGGCAGCCCTGTGGTGACACTGCTGTCCCCAGGGCGGGCATTGGGGTCACCCTGCTGTCCCCAGGGCGGGTACCAGCGTGGCAATCCTGTCCCCAGGGTGGGTGCCGGTGCCAGGTGTCCATCCCCAGCTGGATCCTGGTGCCAGGTGCCCGTCCTGAGCCAGGTCCTGGTGCCAGGTGTCCATCCCCAGCTGGGTGCCAGTGCCAAACGCCCGTCCCCAGCAGGGTTCTGATGCCAGACGCTCATCCCCAGCCGGGTTCCAATGCCAGGCGCCCGTCCCCAGACGGATCCTGGTGCCAGGCGCGCGTCCCCAGCCAGATCCCGGTGACAGACACTTGTCCCCAGCCGGGTTCCAATGCCAGGCACCCGTCCCCAGCTGGATCCTGGTGCCAGGTGCCCGTCCCCAGCCGGGTTCCGATGCCAGGCGCCCGTCCCCAGCCGGATCCCGATGCCAGGCGCCCGTCCTCAGCTGGATCCCGGTGCCAGACGCTCATCCCCAGCCGGATCCCGGTGCCAGGCGCCCGTCCCCAGCCGGGTCCCGGTGCCAGCTCCGCCGCTGCCGCTCGGCGGTGCCCGCGCCGGCTCCCGGAGCGGCGGCGGGCACGGCTCACACCGACGACTCCTCGGGGTTGGAGTCGGGCAGGGGCTGGCGCTGCTGCAGCTTGCGCCGCAGCTCCTCGGCCAGGTCGGCGCAGGCCGGGCGCTCCTCGGCGCCCAGCGCCAGGCGGATGTAGCCGTTGGAGGCCGAGCCGCGCAGGGGGCCCAGGTGGATGCGGGTGGGCGAGTGCAGCGGCTGCCCGGGGATGGCGGCGGGCGGCGAGGCCGCGCCGGGGCCGCCGTTGCGGCAGCGGGCGGCGCCCGCCGGGCCGGCGCGCCCGGGCACGATTTTCAGCGAGCCGTCCGAGTAGTAATAACTGGACGGGTCCCAGAGCTTCTCGTCCGAGTCGGAGGCGGCGCTGGGCGCGAAGCGCGGGCTGGGCGGCTCCTTGGGCAGCTCGATGGGGTACACCAGGGTGCTCTCGATGGCCTTGGCGCCCTTGCCCAGCTCGTGGCGCAGCCGGCGCCACAGCGACAGCACGGCCAGCAGCAGCAGCAGGCACAGGGCGCCCAGGCACACGGCCAGCACCCACGCCGCGCCCGGGCCCGCCGGCGGCGCCCGCGTCTCCAGCGGCGCCCCCGGGCCGGCCAGCACGGCCACGCGGGTACTCCTGGGCGGGCAGGCGGGCGCCCTGCTCCTCGGCCAGGCAGCGGTAGGTGCCGCTGTGCTGGGCGCCCGCGCCGGGCACCACCAGCGCCCGCAGCCGCGCCTCGCCCAGCAGCAGCGCCTGCTGCGCCGCCAGCGCACGGCCCTCGAAGGTCCAGAGGGCGCGCGCCAGGTTGGAGGCCAGGCGGCACGTCAGCACCAGGTCCGTGCCCGCCACCACCGTCACGTTCTTGGGAGTCAGGGAGCCTGCGGGGACACGGCGTCAGCGGGGACGGGCTCGGGGGGCTCGGGGGGTGGGGTGGGGTGGGATGGGATCCGTGGGATGGGATGGGGTGGGATGGGAACAGTGGGATGGGGTAGGATGGGATCCATGGGGTGAGAGGGGATCCATGGGATGGGATGGGATGGGATGGGATGGGATGGGATGGGATGGGATGGGATGAGGTCCATGGGATGGGATGGGATGGGATGAGGTCCATGGGATGGGATGGGATGGGATGAGGTCCATGGGATGGGATGGGATGAGGTCCATGGGATGGGATCCATGGGATGGGATGAGGTGTGGTGGGATGGGAACAATGGGATGGGATGGGATGGGATGGGATGGGATGGGATGGGATGGGATGGGATGAGGTCCATGGGATGGGATGGGAACAATGGGATGGGATGGGATGGAATGGGGTCCATGGGGTGGGAGAGGATCCATGGGATGGGATGAGGTCCATGAGATGGGTGGGATGGGATGGGATGGGATCCACAGGATGGCATGGGGCGCACAGGATGGCATGGGCACACCCGTGTGGCACCGGTCTCACCTTGCTTGGCCACCTGTGGCACGGAGCAGGCGCCGGTGTCGGAGCTCAGCACGTCCTGCACCAGGTGGGACCTGCACGAGGAGGGCACCGTGAGGGGGGTACCCGCGGTGCCCCCTCCCCAGGGATCACCGACCCCACCCTGGCACCCCTGCACGGACACCCCAAGATCCGAATGCTCCTGGAGCTCCTCGGAGCCGTGCCCATTCCCTGGGCAGTGCCCAGCCCCTCTGGGGACAGAACCCTCCCCAAACTCCACCCTGAGCCTGCCCTGGGTGCCATCCCCGTGCGCTGGGTGCCGCCCTGGTGCCCCCGGTGCCCGTGCCCGGGTGCCCGTACCCGTTGTGCCCGTCGGTGCGGACGCAGGCGCTGCCGTTGCGGCTCCAGGCGCAGTAGGGGTCCCGTGCCAGCACGCAGTCAGTGCAGGACTGGTAGCGCCCGCACTCTGCCAGGGGCAGCTGTGCCACCTGCAAGCGGGACCCGGCGAACAGCAGCTTCTGCCGGGGGCGGGAGGGAGGGGACAGCGGTGAGGCGACGCCGCCGGGCGGCACCGCGGTGGCACCGCCACCTCCAGCCCCTGGCACGCTCACCTTGGTGCCCGCCAGTACCAGGCTCTCCACGGGCTGCGCGGGCTCGAACACCTGCAGCTCCTCCACCAGGTGGATGCGGGAGCCCAAATCCAGCGCCTTGTGCACCCAGCCGTCACCTGCGGGTTGGCACGGCGGGCATCAGCGATGGGGCACCCCGGGCTGGCCACGTGGTGCCCTGTCCCCTGGTGCCCTGTCCCCTATGCCCCTTGTCCCCTGTGCTCCCTGTCCCCTGGCATTACCTGTGCCAATGAAGAGCGCCTTGTAGGTGACCCCATCCAACCCTGCCACGCTGTGCCCCATGTCCCCTGTGCCCTGTCCCCTGGCATTCCCTGTCCCCTGGCATTACCTGTGTCCCCTGCCCCTGTGCCCTGTCTCCTGGCATTACCTGTGCCCCCTGTCCCCTGGCATTACCTGTGTCCCCTTGTCCCTGTGCCCCATGTCCATGTGCCCTGCCCCCTGGCATTCCCTGTGTCCCCTGGCATTCCCTGTCCCCTGGCATTACCTGTGCCAATGAAGAGCACCTCGTAGGTGGCCCCGTCCAGCCCCGCCACGCGGTCCACCACGAGCTGGGTGAAGTTGGCATCCCTCTTGAGCAGCAGCGGGCGCCCGCGCTGCGGCGGCACCGGCTCGTCCATCAGCGGGTGCTTCTTGGCGAAGTTGAGCGTGTTGTCGGGCAGCTCCAGCGAGCTGGCAAAGCCGTTCTGCCGGTGCCAGTCCGTGATGCACTGCCAGGGGCACGCGGGGGGCAACGTCAGGGCACGGGGGAGGGCACGGGGGAACGTGGGGGCACACGGGGGGCACTGGGGTGGGTCCCAATCCCTCTTAGGATGGCACAGATAGATGCCAGTCCCTCTCAGGGTGGCACAGTCCCTCTCAGGAGGGCACAGATGGATCCCAAATCCATCTCAGGATGGCACAGATAGATGCCAATCCCTCTCAGGGTGGCACAGATGGACCCTAATCCATCTGAGGGGGCACAGATGGATGCCAACCCTCAGAGGGCACCACCAGGAACAGAAAAAGATCTCAACCTCATGGAGGGCACCACCACCCCATGGATGGATGCCAACCCCATGGAGTGCACCACCACCCCACGGATGGATGCCAACCCCATGGAGTGCACCACCACCCCATGGATGGATGCCAACCCCATGGAGGGCACCACCACCCCGTGGATGGATGCCAACCCTTCAGGGGGCACCACCACCCCATGGATGGCTGCCAACCCTTCAGGGGGCACCAGCAGCCCCCCAGCCCCCCCCCAGCCCGCTGCCGTGCCCGCTCTCACCGCGCCGGGCCGGGGCGTGGGCACCTCGCCCGAGTAGCGCCCCCATTTCTGCGCCTGCTCCCGGTACTCCTTGTAGGGCCCCTCGAAGGCCTTCTTCACCTCCAGGATGGGGTAGCGGCAGATGGCAGAGACGTCCACGTCACCCCTGCGGGCACACCGGGGGGACAGCCGGTGGGCAACAGGATAAGGCCACCATGGTGACCATGGGCAGCAGGACAAGGCCACCATGGGCACCAGGACAAGACCACCGTGGTCACCGGGACAAGGCCATCATGGGCACCAAGGCAAGGCCACCATGGGCACCAGGACAAGGCCACCAGGGGCACCAGGACAAAACCACCACGTGCAAAGGGACAAGACCATCACGGTCACCAGAACAAGGCCACCATGGGCACCGGGACAAGCCCACCACGATTACCAGGACAGGGCTACCACGGGCACTAGGACAAGGCCACTACGGTGACCATGGTCAACGTGACGAGGCCACCGGGTGCACGGGGCCGGCGCGGGCACGGCGGGCACTCACCAGCGGGCCTGGAAGACGCCGAAGAAGGCGGTGTCCTGCCAGCGGGCACCGGGCAGGGTGAACACGGCCTGCAGGCGGTTGAAGTGCAGCTGCTGCTCGGGCGCCGAGCACACCAGGCGCGCCTTCAGGAACGACGTCCACTTCTTCTGCAGCGTGCGCGCGCCGCCCACGTCACCCTGCGGGGACACGGCCGCTGTGGGCACCGGGACGTGGCAAGGGGGGCACTGCGGGCACCGGGACATGGCAAAGTGGGCACCACGGGCACTGGGACATGGCAAAGTGGGCACCGCGGGCACCGGGACATGGCCACCGTGGGCACCATGAGCACCGCAGGCAGCAGGACAAGGCCACCATGGTGACCATGGGCACCAGGACAAGGCCACCATGGGCATCCAGGACAAGGCCACCATGGTGACCACGGGCACCAGGAAAAGGCCACCATGGGCACCAGGACAAGGCCACCATGGTGACCACGGGCACCAGGACAATGCCACCATGGGCATCCACGACAAGGCCACCATGGTGACCATGGGCTTCAGGAAAAGGCCACCATGGACACCATGACAAGACCACCATGCTGACCAGTGGCACTGGGACAAGGCCACCATGAGCAACGGGACAGGGCCACCATGGTGACCATGGGAACCAGGACAAGGTACCTTGCAGACCCGTGCCACCCGTGCCACCACCTGCTCAGTGCAGCGGTCACACTCAACGGCCCAAAGCCAGCCCTGAAACAGCTCAGGGCGTGTCCCCAGGTGTCCCCAGGCGTACCTTGCAGACCCGTGCCACCCGTGCCACCACCTGCTCGGCGTAGCAGTCGTACTCGACGGCGCGCTCGCTGAAGAAGAAGTAAACCTTGTCGTCGTCGCCGCTGCCGCTGCCCGCGCTCTCGGGCACGAAGGCCGACGCCACGAAGTGAGGCTCTGCAAAAGCACCTTGTCACGCCTGCGCCGCGTCCCCTGTCCCCTCCCGCGTCCCCCGTCCCCTGCGCGTCCCCACCGTTGAGCCACGAGGTCAGGTACTCCGTCTTCATGGAGTAGTGCGGGCCCAGGTTGCGCAGGATGACGGGCTCCGTGCCCAGGAAGTTGTTGAAGGTGGCAGAGTAGAGCTCCCCGTCTGTGAGGGAGGTGTTTAAGGGGGGTGGCGGGCACGGGTGGCACCCCCACCGTGTCCCCAGAGGTGTCACCTACCCACGATGAGGCCGGTGTGGCCCTTGGCGGGGGTCGTAGGGACATTTGCCTTTGCCGTCCTCGAACGCCACCGGGTCCAGGGTGAAGCCGGAGAGCTCCTGGGGGGCACAGGGGACACTGGGTCACATCCGTGCCACCCGGACAGGCCCCAGGGACATGGACGCCCTCCAGGTGACCCTCCTGGGGACAGGGACAGCTTCAGGCCACCCTCCTGGGGACAGGGACACCCGTGGATGACGGACAGGGATGTCCCCGGATGATCCTCATGGGGACAGGGACAGCCCTGGGCGCACAGAAGACACCCCCAACCTGCTCTCACAGCCACAAAACCGCCCTAAATGCCACCCCTGGGGACAGGGCCACCCCTGGGGAGCGCAGGGGACATTGGGGACCGGGCTTTGGGGACCCCACTCACGATGTAGGTGCACTTGGGCTGGAAGGCGTAGGTGCCGCAGGCGTACAGGTGGGAGCTGTTGTAGCTCTGCAGGAAGCGCACGTAGTTGAAGCAGTCGGTCTGGGAGGGGACACAGGGGACGTTAACGGGGACAAGGGACGTGGCACCGGGGACGTGGCACGGTAAAGGGGTGGGGACAAGGGACACAGCAGAGGGACAGCACAGGGACAGTGGCACAGAAAAGGAGAGGGGACAAGGGACATGGCACGGCGACAGTGGCATTGCTGAGGGTGGGGTCTTGGGCGTGGGGTCAAGGGACATGGCACAGGGACAGTGGCACAGCAAAGGGACCATAGTTTCAGGCACAGGGAGAGTGGCATAAGCGGAGGGCATGGGGACAGGGGACACGGCATGGGGACACTGGCATGGGACAGGGATAGAGGACAGGGGGCACTGCCACCACATGGGGACAGGGGAATGGGGCACAGCATGGGGACACAGGGCATGGCACAGGGACAGGGATACTGGAGCTGGCACGGCACAGGGACACGGCATGGCACAGGGACAGGGATGCTGGAGCTGGCACGGCACAGGGACACGGCATGGCACAAGGACACAGCCCCTGGAGCTGGCACAGCCTAGGGACACGGCATGGCACAGGGACACAGCCCCTAGAGCTGGCACAGCCCAGGGACACGGCATGGCACAGGGACACAGCCCCTGGAGCTGGCACAGCCCAGGGACACGGCATGGCACAGGGACACAGCCCCTGGAGCTGGCACAGCCCAGGGACACGGCATGGCACAGGGACACAGCCCCTGGAGCTGGCACAGCCCAGGGACACGGCATGGCACAGGGACACAGCCCCTGGAGCTGGCACAGCCCAGGGACACGGCATGGCACAGGGACACAGCCCCTGGAGCTGGCACAGCCCAGGGACACGGCATGGCACAGGGACACAGCCCCTGGAGCTGGCACAGCCCAGGGACACAGCATGGCACAAGGACACAGCCCCTGGAGCTGGCACGGCACAGGGACACGGCATGGCACAGGGACACAGCCCCTGGAGCTGGCACGGTGCCCCACACCCCCCCGGCACCCCGTGCCCACCTGGTTGTTCTTGCCCTTCTGCACGCACTCCGCCTTCTTCTCCACGGGCGCCTCCCAGGAGATCTGGGGGTGGCACAGGGGTCAGGGGCCGGCAGGGCACCCCCCGGCCCCAATGCCACCCTGATTTCGGGGTGCTCACCGCCGCCTTGAGCTCCACGGTGCCCGTGGCCAGCGCGAACACGGCCTCGCGCGCGCCCACGTAGAGCAGCGCCTCGGCCTCGTCCAGCGTCAGCGTCAGGTAGTGAGAGACCCCGCCCTGGGAGAAACGCTTGGCGGTGTCCTGCAGCTCTGTGGGGACAGGGACAGCGGGCTGGGACACCACAGCTCGTGGGGACACCGGGCTGGGACCCACAGAACCCCCCAACCCCTGCCAGATCCTATCTGCAGCTCTGTGGGGACAGGGACAGCGGGCTGGGACACCACACACTGTGGGGACACCGGGCTGGGACACACATAACCACCCAACCCCTGCCAGATCCCATCTGCAGCTCTGTGGGGACAGGGACAGCGGGCTGGGACACTGGGACACCACACACTGTGGGGACACTGGGCTGGGACCCCACAGCATCACCCAACCCCTGCCAGACCCAACCCACAGCTCTGTGGGACAGGGACACCACACACTGTGGGGACAGGGGACACCGGGCTGGGACCCCACAGCATCACTCAAGCCCTGCCAGATCCCACCCACAGCTCTGTGGGGACACACGGACTGCAGGGACAAAGGGACAGCGGGCTGGGACCCCACAGACTGTGAGGACATGTGGCTGGGACCCCCCTGCAGCTCTGTGGGGACAGGGACACCAGGCTGGGACACCACAGAGTGTGGGGACATCCAGCTGAGCACCCCCCGAAGCCCCCCCCATGTGGGGACATGGGGTCACAGGGAAGGGACCCCCGGGGGCACCCCCCGCCCCCGCCAGCCACCCCCGGCCCCGTGGCACACAAAGGTCCCTTTGTCACCGAACACAGTGGCCTTTGCAGGGACCCCCCCCGCGCCCCCCCCCGTGCCCCCCGGCCACCCCCGGGCTCCGCAGAAAGGAACCATTGAGGGGACAGCGCCAGGGCCCCGGGCGGGGACAGGGACACGGGGCTGGCACGGCGCGGGGGCGGCACGGGGACAGCGGCACGGCTGAGGGTGGGGTCCTGGGCGTGGGGACAAGGGACACGGCACGGGGACAGTGGCACAGTGAAGGAGTGGGGACAAGGGACACGGCACGGGGACAGTGGCACAGTAAAGGAGTGGGGACAAGGGACACGGCATGGGGACAGTGGCACTGGACAGGGATGGAGGACAGGGGGCACTGCCACCACAGGGGGACAGGGGAATGTGGCACGGCACGGGGACACAGGGCATGGGTCGGGGACAGGGCCACTGGAGCTGGCACGGCACGGCGACACAGGGTGACAGCACAGGGCAGGGACAGACACTGCTGGCACGGGACAAAGACAGAATCTTGGGGTGCTGGCAGGGCAGGGGGACACAGCACAGGCATGGGGACAAGGGACATGGCCGAGGGATGGGACAGGATGATGGCAGGGCGTGGGGACAGGAAATGGCCGAGGGATGGGACAAGGGACACGGCAGACGGATGGGACAGGGTGGTGGCAGGACGTGGACGCAGGGGACATGGAGGAGGGACAGGACAAAGGACCTGGCAGAGGGATGGGGACAGGGGACAGGGATAGGACAGGGGACAGAGCAGAGAGATGGACAGGGGACACGGCATAGGGATGGGGACAGGGGACAGAGCAGAGAGACAAGTAGGGGACAGGGCAGAGATGGGGACAGGGGACAGGGCACAGGGATGGGGACAAGGGACACAGCACCGGGCAGTGGCCTCCAGGCGCTGGCACAGGACCGGGGATGGCACATGTGGCACATCCCTGCGTGTCCCCACACCCCGGTTTTGGGGACACCCACCCACCCCGCAGCGCTGACAAACTGTGGGGATGAGGAGGGGACAAAAGCCACCCGAGGTGGTGACGACAGCCCGCGACCCGTCCCCGACCCCCCTGGCACTCACCCCGGTAGGGCACGGTCCTCCTGGGCACGGCACTCCACGATGCCCCCGGGCTGCCAGCGGCGCGGGTGGCAGCGGTGACGAGCGCCAGCAGCACGGTGACAACGGCCATGGCACCGGGGTGGCTCTGGGGACGCCGCGGGGTCCCTGCGAGGGGACACGGCCACGCCGGGGCCCCGTCAGTGCCACGGGGCAGCGGCGGCGGCGGCGTCACGCGGGCGGCGCGGGCACAAGGCGGCATTGAGGCCGCGGTGTCACGAGGCCGGGGGCACCCCACGCCCCGGGGGGACACTCCGAGGAAATGGGGGGGTGGGGTAGGGGGGAACGGCTGCTGCCCACCCCCCCCCCTCACCACCGCGTCCTGCCCGGGACCCCCCGGTGCCCCCGGGGGTGCCCTCAGGGGTGCCCCCGGGGCGGGCAGGATGCGGCCGGGAATTGTTCTGCCCTGGCCCGGCGGGAAGCAGGAAGTCGGGGGGGCTCGGGGGGGCCCCCGGTGACGGCTCGGGAAGGATTTCCGGGAGGGTGGGGGGACGGGAAGGGCCGTGGGAATGGGGGACACCCCGGCCGGGCTTCCTGGGGCGGAGGGGTGAGGGTGGCACGGGCGCAGCTGGGGTGGCACGGCCGTATCTGGGGTGTGACAGCCACATCTGGGGTGGCATGGCCATATCTGGGGTGTGACAGCCGCATCTGGGATGCTGGGGACACAGTTGGGGTGTGACAGCCGCATCTGGGATGCTGGGGACACAGATGGGGTGTGACAGCCGCATCTGGGGTGGCACTGGCACAGCTGGGGTGGCACTGGCACAGCTGGGGTGCCACAGGAACATCTGGGTGCCAAGGGCACAGCTGGGGCGGCACTGGCACATCTGGGGTGCCACAGGGGCAGTTGGGGTGTCAGGGGTACATCTGGGTGCCAGGGACACGGCTGGGGTGCCACGGGCACATTTGGGGTGCCAGCTGGAGTGCCACTGGGAGGGTCGGGGCACAGGCAAAGATGGGGGGGGTTGTCACAGGCCTGGCCGGGGTGCCACGGGCAAAATCGGGGTGCCACGAGCACAGCCGGGGCACGAGAGGTGAATGCGGGGTGCCACGGGCCAGCCTGGGGTGCCCTGGGCACAGCTGGGGTGCCCCAGGAGCGGCCAGGCTGCCGCGGGCACGGCCGGGGCTCAACAGGCGCGGCTGGGCTCGCAACAGGCACGGCGGCAGGGACAAAGCACGGCGACAGTGCCACAGGCCACGGGACAGCACCGGCGTGCCCCGGGTGCCGCGGCCACGGCCGGGTCCCCAAAGCGGGGACAGCCACCCGCGGGGTGCCACAGCCAGGCCGGTGGCCCCGCGGTCCCCAAGTTTGGCGCTGGACACTCCGGGAGCGCCCCGAGGGGCCCGGCCGGGGGGTCCCCACCACGGTGCCACCGGGGATCCCCACCGCGGTGCCACTGGGGGTCCCCATCGCGGTGCCACCCCAGGTCCCCACGGCGCTGCCACCCGCGGTCCCCACGGCGCTGCCCGCCCGAGCCACGCGCCCCCGGCACCCCCCGCTCCCCGCTGCCGTTACCGAGGGGGGGGGTTCCCGCTGCACCGACGGCTCCCGGCGGCCGAGGGGGCGATTCCGGCCCCCCCATCCACGGGCGGGGAGGGGAGCGGGGGGGGGAGCCGGGGGCGATCCCCGGTACCGGGAGGAACAAAGCGCCTCCCCCTCCTCCTCCCGCCCCCGCGGCTCCGCCACAACAATACCGGGGCGGGGCGGGGGTGGGGGCCCGCACTCACCTCAGGGCGCGGCGGCGGCGGCGGCGGCGGCGGCGGGGCGGGAGGCGGCCGTGAGGGGCGGGGGGGGGTCTGGGGGGGCCCGGCCGCGGCGGCGGGCGGCGGGCGGCGGCGGAGCGGGGCGGGGGCCCGGGCGGGGCGGCGGAGGGAGGCGGCGGAGCGGGGCGGGGGTTCCGGGGGGCGCGGGGGGGCCCGGCCGGGGCGCGGGAGGCGGGAGCGGCCGTGAGGGGCGGCGGCGGGAGCGCGCCGCGCGGCCCCGAGCGGCCCCGCCCCTCCCGTGACGTCACTGGCCCCCTCAGAGGAGGGGGGCTCGGGTCGGGTCGGGTCAGATCGGAACCGCTCGGGTCAGGTCGGAACCGCTCGGGTCTGATCGGACCCCGGTCCAGTCGGAACCGCGAGCGCTCGGAATCGCTCGGCTCAGCTCGGAACTGCTCGGAACCAGTCGGGTCTTACTGGGACCAGTTGGCTCAACCGCGCTTAGCCCAGCCCGTTTCGGCTCGGTTTGGGTCGGATCCAGAACCTGTCAGCCCAGCTCGGCCCCACTGGCCCGGCTCAGCTCAACTAGGCTCGGCCCAGTTTGGAGTGTCCTGGTAGGGCTCAGCTCAATCCAGCTTGGGTTAACCCAGCCTGGTTTAACCCGGGTCAGCCCAGCCTGGTTTGACCCGGGTCAGCCCAGCCTGGCCTTACTGGCCTGGCTCAGCTCGGCTCAGCCTGGTTTTACCCACCCCAGTTTGGCTCAGTTCAGCTCAGCTTAACCAGGCTCGGCCTATCCCAGTTGGGCTCAGCTCAGCCCGGTTCACCCCAGTTTGACCCATCCCAGTTGAGCTCAGTTCATCCCGCTCCAGCCCAGTTTGACCAGTGCCACCCTGGTGCCATCCTCTGTGCCACCCTGGTGCCATCCCAGTGCCACTCTCTGTGCCACCCTGGTGCCATCCCAGTGCCACTCTCAGTGCCATCCCAGTGCTACCCTGATGCCATCCCAGAGCCATCCCCTGTGCCACTCTCAGTGCCATCCCAGTGCCACCCTGGTGCCATCCCTGTGCCACCATCGTTGCCATCCCAGTGCCACCCTGGTGCCATCCGAATGCCACTCTCAGTGCCATCCCAGTGCCACTCTCTGTGCCACCATTGTTGCCATCCCAGTGCCACTCTCAGTGCCATCCCAGTGCCACCCTGGTGCCATCCCTGTGCCCAGGATCCCTTCCCGGTGAGGATGATGAAGGAGGGGATGAGGACGAAGCCCAGGTGTGGCAGCACAGCCGGGTCACCTCCAGGGACAGGACAAGTGCCACGTGGTGCCATCCCGCTGGGACCCGGCCGAGCTGGCACGGCCGCCGGGCACCTCTCCAGGCGCTGGCACCACGCTCTGCTAATTAACGGGGCCGAGATAACGAGGGCACCGCAGAGGGCACCGAGCTGTGTCCCCAAAACCAGCGCGGGGGTGGCACTGGAGAGAGGGACCCCTCAATGCCCAGGGACCCCTCAATGCCCAGGCACCCCCAAAGGCCCAGGTACCCCAAGATGCCCAGAGACCGCTCGATGCCCAGAGACCCCCAAATGCCCAGGGACCCCCAGATGCCCAGAGACCCCTCAATGCCCTGAGACCCCCAAAGGCCCAGGGACGCCCAAATGCTCAGGGACCCCCAGATGCCCAGGGACCCCCAAATGCTCAGAAACCCCCAAATGGCCAAAGACCCCCAGATGCTCGAGGACCCCATGATGCCCAGGGACCCCCAAAGGCCCAAGGACCCCCTCAATGCCCAGAGACCCCCCAGTACCAGGGACCCCTGGATGCCCAGGGACCTCTCCCAGTACCAGGGACCCCTGGATGCCCGGGGAACCCCTCGATGCCCCCCTTGGGGCACAGGGAGGTCCTTGGGGACAATTGGGGGTGTCGCCCCCCCCCCACCGTGGGCACCACGTGTGCCCTCACCGGAAAAGGGCGTGGTCTGACCGAGGAGGGCGTGGTTTTCACATACTCGACCAATAGGAAGCGGCGAACTTCGCGTTGACCCCGCCCTCTGCCCCGCCCCGCCGCCCACAGGCGCTCAAACGTCAATCAAACCATGGCGGGCTGGCGGCCCGACCAGTCATAGACAGCTCCCGGCGCGTGGGGCGGGATTTAGCGGGTACCAACCAATCAGAACGAGAGATGGGCGGAGCCTAGCTCGCCCGGGCGCAGGCACGTTTCCGGGTAACCCGGAAGTTCTGCTGAGGGAGCTTCCGGTGCGGCGGCGCGGCCTCGTCAGGGCCCGTTCCCGGTCCCGTTCCCGGTCCCGTTCCCGTTCCCGGCCCCGTTCGGGGCCCCGTTCCCGGTGCAGCCATGGCGGACGTGACCGCCCGTAGCCTGCAGTATGAGTACAAGGCGGTGAGTGCGCGCTCGGTGCCCTGAACCCCGTCCCGTTACCGTGAGCGCATCCCGGTACCCTGAGCTGCCTCCACCCCAATTCTGGGATCCGTTTCGGGACCTCGGACCGCATTTTGGCATCCCCTGACCCGTTTGGACACCCCCGGTCCCGTTTGGGGTCCCCTTGGAGCCCTCAGCCCCATTTTGGGACCCCTTGAACCCTCCGGTCCCATTTTGGGATCCTCCATCCCCATTTCGGGATCCCCATCCCCATTTTGGGATCCCCATCCCCATTTTGGGATCCCCATCCCCAATTTGGGATCCCCATCCCCATTTTGGGACCCCTTGACCCCTCCCCATCCCCATTTTGGGATCCCTTGACCCCTCCCCATCCCCATTTTGGGATCCCCATCCCCATTTTGGGATCCCCAGTCCCACTTTTTGACCTCTTGCCCTCCTCCCAACCCCAAGGCACCCCCTAAACCCCATTCCCATCCCCCCAAATCCCATTTGAATTCCAGTAAATCCCATTTTTCCCCATTTTACCCCATTTTAATCCAATTTTATCCCATTTGACCCCATTTTAATCCAATTTTATCCCATTTTAATCCAGTTTAATCCCATTTTACCCCACATTAATCCCATTTTGACCCCATTTTTCCCCATTTTACCCCATTTTAATCCACTTTTATCCCATTTTACCCCATTTTACTCCACATTAATCCAATTTAATCCCATTTTTCCCCCCATCTTACCCCATTTTAATCCAATTTTTCCCATTTTACCCCATTTTACCCCATTTTACCCCACTTTAATCCCATTTTCCCCGTTTCCCCCCAGAACTCCAACCTGGTTCTCCAAGCCGACCGCTCGCTGATCGACCGCACGCGCCGGGACGAGCCCACGGGGGAGGTGCTGTCCTTGGTGGGGAAGCTGGAGGGGACGCGCATGGGGGACAAGGCGCAGAGGACCAAACCCCAGATGCAGGAGGAGAGGAGAGCCAAGTGAGCGGGACAGCGGCGGCTTCAGCCCGGGGGAACTGCTGGGAGGGCTTCCGCTTTTGTTGGGGGTTCATTTCCCAAAAAAATCTGCTTTTTTTGGTGCCAAATACCCTAAAAAATCTGCTTTTCTTGGTGCTAAATATCCCTAAAAATTTGCTTTTCTTGGTGCTTGATATCCCCAAAAATTGCTTTTTTTGGTGCTAAATATCAAAAAAAAAATCTCTTTTTTTTTGGTGCGAAGTATCCCAAAAAAATCTTGTTTTCTTGGTGCAAAATATAAAAAAAATCTGCTTTTCCTGGTGCCATATATCCCCAAAATTTTGCTTTTTGTGGTGCTAAATATCCCTAAAAAATCTGCTTTTTTTTGGTGTTAAATACCCCAACAAATCTGCTTTTCCTGGTGCTATATATCCAAAAAAATCTGCTTTTTTTGGTGCTAAGTACCCCAAAAAACCTGCTTTTTTTTGGTACCAAATATCCCAAAAAATCAGCTTTTCTTGGTGCTAAATACCCCCAAAAAATCTGCTTTTCCTGGTGCCAAATATCCCCAAAAATCTGCTTTTCCTGGTGCCAAATATCCTAAAAAACCTCTTTTTTTGGATCTTCCCCTTTTCCGACTCGACGTTTTTAGGAATTTTTGGGGTTGGAAAACCCAAAACCCCCAAACCCAACCCGACTGGGAGCTGTCGACGCTTGGAAAAATTGAAAAGAAATCAATTTTCTCTCATTTTTTTGGGGGGGATAAATCAATAATTTCTCGTTTTTTTGGGAATAAATCGATAATTTCCCATTTTTTTCGGGAATAAATCGATAATTTCCTGATTGTCCCCGGTTTCTCCAGGAGGAGGAAGAGGGACGAGGACCGGCACGACATCAACAAGATGAAGGGCTACACGCTGCTGTCCGAGGGCATCGACGAGATGGTGGGCATCATCTACAAGCCCAAGACCAAGGAGACGCGCGAGACCTACGAGGTCCTGCTCAGCTTCATCCAGGCCGCCCTGGGCGACCAGGTGAGCCCGGGGACCCGCGGGACGTGGGCACCCGGCCCTGGTGTCCCCAGGGAGGAGGCCGGGCTGGAAGGGGTTGTAGAAGTGGTGAAGTTCCACCGTGGTTTGGGTGTTTTCTGATGGATCAGCCTGGGCTTGGACACTTCCAGGGATTCCATCCCAGCTCCTCATCCTAAATCTCCACATGGAACCATGGAATGGGTTGGGTTGGAAGGGGTTGTAGAAGTTCTACCACGGGTTGAGTGTTTTCTGATGGATCAGCCTGGGCTTGGACACTTCCAGGGCTTCCATCTCAAGATCCCACCTGAATGTCCACAAGGATCCATGGAATGGGTTGGGTTGGAAGGGGTTGTAGAAGTTCTACCACGGGTTGAGATGTTTTCTGCTGGATCAGCCTGGCCTTGGACACTTCCAGGGATTCCATCCCAGCTCCTCATCCTAAATCTCCACATGGATCCATGGAATGAGTTGGGTTGGAAGGGTTTGTAGAAGTTCTACCACGGGTTGAGGTGTTTTCTGATGGATCAGCCTGGGCTTGGACACTTCCAGGGATCCCAGCTTCTCTGGGAATTCCATCCCAGCTCCTCATCCTAAATGTCCACATGGAACCATGGAATGGTTTAGGTTGGAAGGGTTTGTAGAAGTTGTGAAGTTCCACCGCGGTTTGGGTGTTTTCTGATGGATCAGCCTGGGCTTGGACACTTCCAGGGATTCCATCCCAGCCAGGAATTCCATCCCAGCTCCTCATCCTAAATGTCCACATGGAACCATGGAATGGGTTGGGTTGGAAGGGTTTGTAGAAGTTGTGAAGTTCCACCATGGGTTGAGATGTTTTCTGCTGGATCAACCTGGCCTTGGACACTTCCAGGGATTCCAGCTTCTCTGGGAATTCCATCCCAGCTCCTCATCCTAAATGTCTACATGGAACCATGGAATGGGTTGGGTTGGAAGGGTTTGTAGAAGTTGTGAAGTTCCACCATGGGTTGAGATGTTTTCTGCTGGATCAGCCTGGGCTTGGACACTTCCAGGGATTCCAGCTCCTCTGGGAATCCATCCCAGCCCCCCACCCAAAATCCCGCCTAAATCTCCTCATGGAGGTTTGGGTTTGAGGGACACCAAAGCTCCTCTGGTGCCACCACAAACTGGGACATTTCCCACTGTCCCAGGTGGCTCCAACCTGGGCTTGGACACTCCCAGGGATCCCAGCTCCTCTGGGAATCCATCCCAGCTCCTCCCCCAATGTTTCTTCCCAAAATCCCACCCCAATCTCCACATGGACCAATTGGGGTTTGAGGGACACCAAAGCTCCTCTGGTCCCACCACGAGCTGGGACATGTCCCAGTGCCCCAGGTGGCTCCATCCTGCTCCCAGCTCAGCATTCCCACTGCGTTGTCCCCCTCCAGCCCCGGGACATCCTGTGCGGGGCGGCCGACGAGGTCCTGGCCGTGCTGAAGAACGAGAAGCTGCGGGACAAGGAGCGGCGCAAGGAGGTGGAGCTGCTGCTGGGCCCCACCGACGACACGCGCTACCACGTCCTGGTCAACCTGGGCAAGAAGATCACCGACTACGGCGGGGACAAGGACATCCAGAACATGGGTAGGACAAAGCTGGGAATTTTGGGGATTTTTTGGGATTTTTTCGCCATTTTTGGGGGATTTTTTAAAATCCTTTTTGGATTTTTTGGGGGATTTTTTAGGGATTTTTTGGGGGATTTTTCGCAATTTTTTCCCGATTTTTTTTGCAATTTTTGGCAAACTTTTGGAGCATTTTTTCAAATTCCGGGTGGATCCCGTGCCGAATTCCGGCAATTCCCAGGAATCCCGTGTGCTGTTCCCTGCAGATGACAACATCGACGAGACCTACGGGGTGAACGTGCAGTTCGAGTCCGACGAGGAGGTGGGGACGGCTCCGGCCCCGTCAGCCTGGAGGGGTCACCTGGGGGGTCACCCCTGTCCCGATTCCCTCCATCCCGATTCCCTCCATCCCGTTCCCTCCATCCCGATTCCCTCCATCCCGATTCCCTCCATCCCGTTCCCTCCATCCCGTTCCCTCCATCCCGTTCCCTCCATCCCGTTCCCTCCATCCCGTTCCCTTCATCCCGTTCCCTTCATCCCGTTCCCTCCATCCCATTTTCCTTGTAGGACCACTTTTATCCATTTCCCTTTATCCCATTTCCATTTCCTTTTATTCCATTTTCCTCAATCCCATTCCTGTTTCCCTTGATCCCAATTTCCCTTGATCCCATTTTCCTCTTGGTTCCCCATTGATCCCATTTCCCTCAATCCCATTTCCATTTCCCTTTTTCCCATTTTCCTCATTTCCATTTCCCTTGATCCCATTTCCCTTTATCCCATTTCCATTTCCCTTTATCCCATTTCCATTTCCCTTTTTCCCATTTCCCTCAATCCCATTTCCATTTCCCTTTATCCCATTTCCATTTCCCTTTATCCCATTTCCATTTCCCTTTTTCCCATTTTCCTCATTTCCATTTCCCTTGATCCCATTTCCCTTTATCCCATTTCCATTTCCCTTTTTTCCATTTTCCTCAATCCCATTCCCGTTTCCCTCGATCCCATTAATTTCCCTCGATCCCATTCATTTCCCTCGATCCCATTTCCCTCGATCCCATTTCCATTTCCCTCAATCCCATTTCCCTCGCTCCCATTTCCCTCGATCCCATTCCCATTTCCCTCAATCCCATTCCCACTTCCCTTGATCCCATTCATTTCCCTCGATCCCATTCTTATTTCCCTCGATCCCATATTTTGGGAGGAAAGGGATAAAAGGGGATTTTGGAAGGGAAAAAGGGATCAAAATGGGATTTTGGAGCTTAAAAAAGAGGATTTGGGGCAGGGGAATAAGGGGTAAAAGTAGGATTTCTGAGGGAAAAGAGGGGTAAAAATGGGATTTTTGAGGGGAAAATGGGGTAAAAATGGAATTTTTGAGGAATAAATGGGCAAAAAAGGGATTTCTGAGAGAAAAATTGGGCAAAAATGGGATTTCTGAGGGGAAAATGGGGAAAAAATGGGATTTCTGAGGGAAAAGAGGGGCAAAAATGGGATTTCTGAGGGAAAAATGGGGTAAAATGGAATTTCTGAGGGAAAAGAGGGGCAAAAATGGGATTTCTGAGGGAAAAATGGGGTAAAATGGAATTTCTGAGGGAAAAGAGGGGCAAAAATGGGATTTCTGAGGGAAAAGAGGGATAAAAATGGGATTTTTGAGGAATAAAGGGGTAAAAATGGGATTTCTGAGGGAAAAGAGGGGTAAAAATGGAATTTTTGAGGATTGAAGGGGCAAAAATGGGATTTCTGAGGGAAAAATGGGGCCAAAATGGGATTTCTGAGGGGAAAATGGGATTTCTGAGGGGAAAATGGGGCCAAAATGGGATTTCTGAGAGAAAAATGGGGCCAAAATGGGATTTCTGAGGGGAAAATGGGGGGAACATGGGGTAAAAATGGGATTTCTGAGGGAAAAGAGGGGTAAAAATGGGATTTCTGAGGGAAAAATGGGACAAAAATAGGGATTTCTGGGGGGAAAATGGGGTAAAAATGGGATTTTTGAGGGTAATAATGGCACTGTCCCCACAGGAGGGGGACGAGGACATCTACGGGGAGGTTCGGGACGAGGCGTCCGACGATGACCTGGAGGGGGACGAGGCCGTGGTGCGCTGCACGCTCTCGGCCAACGTGAGTATGGAATTACCAAGAAATGGGAATAGTTGGGATTATAATGGGAATTTTGGGGGTTTTTTTGGTGGTTTTTATGGGGTTTTAATGGGAATTTCGAGATTTTAAATGGGATTTTCAATGGGAATTTTATGGGAATTTTTTTAGGAATTTTATGAGCTTTTGGTGGGAAATTTTTGGGATTTTGATGGGAATTTGAGGGATTTTTATGGGAATTTTTAAGATTTTTATCTGATTTTTGTGGGAATTTTGGGGATTTTGTCTCCATAAACATTCCACCCCAAACCCAGGGAACGATGGGATTTTGAAGGGATTTTTTTTAATGTTATGGGGTTTCATGGCCCTGAACTTCCTCAAATCCCAAGAAAATGGGAATTTTGGGGATTTTGCAGCTGGTGGCCTCGGGGGAGCTGATGAGCTCCAAGAAGAAGAACCTGCCACCTGCAGGACATCGAAAACTTGGGAATAATGAGATTTTTATGGGGTTTTCCGGAATTTTGATGGGATTTTTCGGGATTTCGTGGCCCTAAACTTCCTCAAATCCCAGGAATAATGGGAATTTTTGGGATTTTGCAGCTGGTGGCCTCGGGGGAGCTGATGAGCTCCAAGAAGAAGAACCTGCCACCCATGGGACATCAAAAACATGGGAATAATGAGATTTTGATGGGATTTTGATGGGATTTTTTGGGATTTAAGCAATCCCAAACTCCAGGAATAATGGGAATTTTGGGGATTTTGCAGCTGGTGGCCTCGGGGGAGCTGATGAGCTCCAAGAAGAAGGATCTCCACCCGCGGGACATTGACGCCTTCTGGCTGCAGCGCCAGCTCAGCCGCTTCTACGACGACGCCATCGTCTCCCAAAAAAAGGCAGATGAGGTCCTGGAGATCCTCAAGGTCTGTGGCCTCCAAATCCTTGGGATTTGGGGGAATTCTCCCTCTAAAAGCGGGAATTTGGGTCCAAATTAATTCCTTGGGTTTTTATGGGATTTTGGGGTGGTTTTTCCTATGAAATCGTGGCCCATGGGGTGTTTTCCCTCCTGATTTCCATAGTTTTTTTGAAAAATGGGAATTTCTGGCATCGTTTTTCCTTCCTCCGTGGGTTGTTCCCCTCCTGATTTCCATGTTTTTGAGGAAAATTAGGAATTTTGGGGATTGTTTTTGCGCCTCCATGGGTTGTTCCCCTCCCGATTCCCGTATTTTTGTGGAAAAATGGGAATTTTGGGCTTATTTTTTAGCTTCCAGAATAACTTTTTAGCCACCAGGATTTTTTTCTTCTCTCTTCCTGACCTCTCCTCACCTCCATCCCATGGAAATCAGGGATCTCGGTTCCCTGGGTGTGAGAATTCCATGGTTTTTTCCCCCCAGACTGCCAGCGATGACCGGGAATGTGAGAACCAGCTGGTGCTGCTGCTGGGCTTCAACACCTTCGACTTCATCAAGGTCCTCAGGCAGCACAGGATGATGAGTGAGTTTGTTTTCCTTTTCCAATGGAATAATGGTTGCAAAATCCCCCAAAAAATCCCATCAAAATCCCCCCAAAAAATCCCATCAAAATCCCCCAAAAAATCCCATCAAAATCCCCCAAAAAATCCCATCAAAATCCCCCAAAAAATCCCATCAAATCCCAAAAATTCCCATAGAAATCCCAGCAAATCCCATCAAAATCCCCCAAATTCCCAGCAAATCCCGTAGAAGTCCCAAAAACTTTCCATTAAAAATCCCATCTAAAAAATCCCATCAAAATACCGACAAATCCCAAAAAACCCACGTAAAATTCTAATAAAATTCCCCTTAAACAATCCCCAAACCAACAAATCCCATAAAATTCCCCTACGAATCTCATGCAAATCCCAAAAAAATCCCAGAAAATTAAAAAATTATCCCAATAAATCCCAGAAAAATCCCCAAAATGTTGATTTTCCCCCTGGTTTTCCCAGTCCTGTACTGTACCCTGCTGGCCAGCGCGCAGAGCGAGGCGGAGAAGGAACGCATCATGGGCAAGATGGAGGCCGACCCCGAGCTCTCCAAATTCCTCTACCAGCTCCACGAGACGGAAAAAGAGGATCTGATCCGGGTCAGGAATTTTATGGGATTTGTGGGATTTGGGTTTGGGGTTGGAAATGGGGGCTGGAATCCCCCAAAAATCTGCGGGGAAGCGACGCTGCTGTGGTCGCTTTGGCCTTCCCAGGGTTTGTTTTTCCTTCAAAATCCCACCAAAAAAATCAGCCTGAAATGCCCCAAATCCCACAAAATATCCCGAATGATTGTTCCTGGTTGATCAAAATGGTTATTCCTGGTTTTTTGGATGAGTTTTCCAAAGAAATTGAGGGAACAGAAGCACTTTAAGAGGCTGAATCCCAATTTTCCCCTCAGGTGTGGGAGCCGTTTTTTGTGAGGGGAAATTTGGTTTTCCTGCCAAAAATGATTACTCCTGATTTATAAAAATGGTTATTCCTGGTTTATTCCTAAAAAATTGAGGGAACAGCAGCACTTTGGAGGAGTCTGAGCTCTTTCCCGGGGCTGAATCCTGATTTTTCCCCTCAAATCCTGATTTTTCCCCTCAGGATGAACTGTCCTGGCAGGAACCATTTTTGTGAGGGGAAATTTGGTTTTCTCGCCTAAAATAATTATTCTCAGTTTATTAAAATGGTTATTCCTGATTTTTGGGTGCATTTTTTCAAGGAGATTGAGGGAACAGGAGCAGTTTGGAGGAGGGTGAGCCTCAATCCCCATTTTTCCCCTCAGGAGGAGCGTTCCTGGCAGGAGCCATTTTTGTGAGGGGGAATTTGGTTTTCCTGCCAAAAATGATTACTCCTGATTTATTAAAACTGTTATTCCTGGTTTATTCTTAAAAAATTGAGGGAACAGCAGCACTTTGGACGAGTCTGAGCTCTTTCTTGGGGCTGAATCCCGATTTTTCCCCTCAGGAGGAAAATTCCTGGCAGGAGCCATTTTTGTGAGGGAAAATTCGGTTTTCCCGCCATAAATGATTACTCCTAGTTTATTAAAATGGTTATTCCTGATTTTTGGATGCCTTTTCCCAAAGAAATTGAGGGAATAGGAGCACCATGGAGGAGGGTGAGCCTTAATCCCAGTTTTTCCCCTCAGGTTGAACTGTCCTGACAGGAGCCATTTTTGTGAGGGGAAATTTGGTTTTCCAGCCTAAAATGATTATTCCCATTTTATCAAGATGGTTATTCCTGATTTTTGGATGCCTTTTCCTGAAGAAATTGCGGGAATTGAGGGAACAGGAGCGCTTTGGAGGAGTCTGAGCCTCTTACCTGAGGTTGAATCCCAATTTTTCCCCTCAGGAGGAGCGTTCCCGGCGGGAACGCGTGCGCCAGTCCCGCATGGACACCGACCTGGAATCCATGGATCTGGACCAGGGAGGAGAGGTAAAATCCTTGGATTTGCTCCCACAACACCCCCAGCTATCCCAAAAAACTTTTGATCCCACAGGGAAGATGGATTCCCACCTGGAATCTGCACCTTTCCCTTCCAACATAAGGAGAAACAATCCCCATTTTCCCCCCATTTTCCCCCATTTTTCCTATTTTTTCCCCCTTTTTCCCCCCATTTTGCCTCCATTTTTCCCCCCATTTTTTGCCTTTTTTTTTCCTTTTTCCCCTCTATTTTCCCCCTTTATTTTTTTCTATTTTGTTCTCCATTTTTTCCCATTTTCCCCATTATTTTCCAGGCTCTGGCTCCCAGGCAGGTGCTGGATTTGGAGGATCTGGTGTTCGCCCAGGGCAGTCACTTCATGGCCAACAAGAGGTGCCAGCTCCCGGACGGATCCTTCCGGAGACAGCGCAAGGGATACGAGGAAGTTCACGTCCCTGCCCTAAAACCCAAACCCTTCGGGGCTGACGAGGTTTGTTCCCAAAAAAAAAACCACCAAAAAATTGATTTATTTTCATTTTTTCCCATGAAAACCCAAACCCTTCACAGCTGACCAAGTTTGCCCCCTCAAAAAGTGGAAAAAATGGATTTATTTTCATTAATTTCCATTTTTTTTTTGTGTCCACATTGGGATTAATCCCAAATATTTTCCCAAAGACCGGGATCACTTTGTGATTTGAGGATTTGGCTCCTCCGTAGAATCTGAGAGGATAAAAATTGAATTTTCCCTCATTTCCAGCCCTAAAAAATCAGAATTTTTCCTTTTTTGACCTGGAAAAAAACCCATAAATTCTTTTTTTCCCACATTTTCTCTCTTCCCAGCAATTGGTTTCTGTGGAAAAACTTCCCAAATATGCCCAGGCTGGCTTTGAGGGCTTCAAAACCCTCAACAGGATCCAGAGCAAACTGTTCCGGGCGGCGCTGGAGTCCGACGAGAACCTGCTGCTCTGTGCCCCCACGGTGAGCTCCTGGCATTTTGGGGCTTTTGGGAAGAATTCCAGGGTTTTTGGGGGTGGAATGTCTCAGTTTCAGGGTGTGGAGAAGACCAACGTGGCACTGGATGGTGACCCTTTTTGGGAGTGGAGAAGCTCAGGGTTCCTCAAGGTGGATCTGGGCTTTGGGCTTGGAAGAGCTCAGGGTTCCTCAAGGTGGATCTGGGGTTTGGGTTGGAGAAGCTCAGGGGGTTCCTCAAGGTGGATCTGGGGTTTTGGGGTGGAAAAGCTCAGGGTTCCTCAAGGTGGATCTGGGGTTTGGGGATGGAGAAGCTCAGGGGTTCCTCAAGGTGGATCTGGGGTTTGGGGATGGAGAAGCTCAAGGTGTTCCTCAAGATGGATCTGGGATTTGGGGCTGGAGATCCTTGGACGTGTCCAAGAGAATTCCAGGATGTTTTTGGGACGGAACGCCTCGGTTGCAGGGCGCGGGGAAGACCAACGTGGCGCTGATGTGCATGCTGAGGGAGATTGGCAAACACATCAACATGGACGGCACCATCAACGTGGACGACTTCAAGATCATCTACATCGCGCCCATGAGGTCCCTGGTGCAGGAGATGGTCGGGAGCTTCAGCAAGGTGAGGGATCGGCGGGGTCGGAGCCCCAGGAGGTTTGGGATCGGGTCCCACAGGAGGGCTGGGGTTGGAGATGAGTGGGATCAGATCTGAGGGGTGGTTTGGAATCATGGAGGGGTTGGGAACAGAGGTGGGGAAGGAGTTGGAGGACAAGGAGAAGGCTCTGGGGGATTCCTGAGGGGTCTGGGATGGGTTATGGGGTTGGAGAATCTCCACGGATGGAGAATTCCTGAGGGATCTAGGGGAGGAGCTTAGCCAGGAGAAGAAGATCTGGAATGGGTTATGGGGTAGGAGAACGTCCAGGGATGGAGAATTCCTGGGGGATCTGGGGAAGGAGCTCAGCTGGGAGAAGAGGATCTGGGATGGGTTATGGGGTAGGAGAACGTCCAGGGATGGAGAATTCCTGGGGGATCTGGGGAAGGAGCTCAGCCTGGAGAAAAGGGAATTGGGGGGCTTTGCACACCTCCCTGACAGGAGAAGACATCCAGGTGGGATTTGGGATCTCATCCCAGGGAGTACCAGAAGAAGAGGGAACACCCTCGAACCCCACCAGGAGAAGTTTGGGTGGGATTTTGGGATGGTTCCCCCATGGAATGATCTCTCCACATTCATCCCGTGCGTCTTTCCCAGCGCTTGGCCACCTACGGGATCACGGTGGCCGAGCTGACTGGGGACCACCAGCTGTGCAAGGAGGAGATCAGCGCCACGCAGATCATCGTGTGCACGCCCGAGAAGTGGGACATCATCACCCGCAAGGGCGGCGAGCGCACCTACACCCAGCTGGTGCGGCTGGTCATCCTGGTGAGCGCCCCGAACGGGCAGGGGTGGGGCTCCTCAAGGTGGAACTGGGGTTTGGGGTGGAGAACCTCAAGGTGGAACTGGGGTTTGGGGATGGAGAAGCTCAAGAGGTTCCTCAAGGTGTGTTCCTCAAGGTGGATCTCTGGTTTGGGGCTCAAGGGGTTTTTCAAGGTGGATCTGGTGTTTGGAGGTGGAGAAGCTCAGGAGGTTCCTCAAGGTGTTCCTCAAAGTGAATCTGGGCTTTGGGGATGGAGAACCTCAGGTGTTCCTCAAGGTGGATCTGGGGTTTGGGGATGGAGAACCTCAGGTGTTCCTCAAGGTGGATCTGGGCTTTGGGTTGGAGAAGTTCAGGTGTTCCTCAAGGTGGAACTGGGGTTTGGAGTGGAGAAGCTCAAGAGGTTCCTGAAGGTGTGTTCCTCAAGGTGGATCTGGGGTTTGGGGCTGGAGAACCTCAGGTGTTCCTCAAGGTGGATCTGGGCTTTGGGTTGGAGAAGTTCAGGTGTTCCTCAAGGTGGAACTGGGGTTTGGAGTGGAGAAGCTCAAGAGGTTCCTGAAGGTGTGTTCCTCAAGGTGGATCTGGGGTTTGGGGCTGGAGAACCTCAGGTGTTCCTCAAGGTGTTTCTCAAGGTGGATCTGGGCTTTGGGAATGGAGAAGCTCAGGGGGTTTCTCAAGGTGAATCTGGGGTTTGGGGCTGAAGAACCTTGGACCTGCCCAACCATAACACCCATGGTGGAACCCGATGAACGTTGTGATCCCACAAATGTAGGTGAGGGAGGACAATTCCCTGACCTCTCCCCTTCTCCCAGGATGAGATCCATCTCCTCCACGACGACCGTGGCCCCGTGCTGGAGTCGCTGGTGGCCAGGGCCATCCGCAACATCGAGATGACGCAGGAGGACGTGCGGCTGGTGGGGCTCAGCGCCACACTGCCCAACTACGAGGACGTGGCCACCTTCCTGCGGGTGGACCCGGCCAAGGGCTTGTTCTACTTCGACAACAGGTACGGAGAGAACGGGAAAAATTCCCTTTTCCGTGGATTTTTGGTCCCAGTTTCTCCATAAATTCCCTTTTCCATGGATATTTTGGTGGTGGTTTCTCCATAAATTCCCTTTTCCATGGATTTTTTGGTCACAGTTTCTCCATAAATTCCCTTTTCCATGGATTTTTGGTCACAGTTTCTCCATGAATTCCCTTTTCCATGGATTTTTGGTCCCAGTTTCTCCATGAATTCCCTTTCCCACGGATTTTTTGGTCACATTTTCTCCATAAATTCCTTTTCCCGTGGATCTTTTCCCACAAATCCCATGGATTTTTTCCCTCCCAGCTTCCGGCCCGTGCCCCTGGAGCAGACCTACGTGGGCATCACAGAGAAGAAAGCCATCAAACGTTTCCAGATCATGAACGAGATCGTCTACGAGAAGATCATGGAGCACGCCGGCAAGAACCAGGTCCCACCTCGTTCCCAAAAATTCCACTTTTTTTCCCATTTTTTCCCCATTATTCCCAAAAATTCGGCCTCGATCCTATGAAAAAAAATGGGATTTTCCCTTCCCCCCCCCCCCCCCCCCCGTTTTGTGGTGCTGTTTTTCCAAGTTGATCCCGGGCCGATCCCAGTTTTCCCAGGCTGATCCCAGTTTTTCCCAGGAGCTGATCCCAGTTTTTCCCAGGCTGATCCCAGTTTTTCCTGGCTGATCCCGTGCTGATCCCAGTTTTTCCCAGGCTGATCCCGGGGCTGATCCCAGGAGCTGATCCCAGTTTTTCCCAGGCTGATCCCGGGGCTGATCCCAGTTTTTCCCAGGCTGATCCCGGGGCTGATCCCAGTTTTTCCCAGGCTGATCCCAGGAGCTGATCCCAGTTTTTCCAGGCTGATCCCAGGAGCTGATCCCAGTTTTTCCTGGGCTGATCCCAGGCTGATCCCAGTTTTTCCCAGGCTGATCCCAGGCTGATCCCAGTTTTTCCAAGTTGATCCCAGGAGCTGATCCCAGTTTTTCCCAGGCTGATCCCAGGCTGATCCCAGTTTTTCCCAGGCTGATCCCAGGCTGATCCCAGTTTTTCCAAGTTGATCCCAGGAGCTGATCCCAGTTTTTCCTAGGCTGATCCCAGGAGCTGATCCCAGTTTTTCCCAGGCTGATCCCAGTTTTTCCTAGGCTGATCCCAGGAGCTGATCCCGGGCCGATCCCAGTTTTTCCAGGCTGATCCCAGGAGCTGATCCCGGTTTTTCCCAGGCTGATCCCGGTTTTTCCCAGGCTGATCCCAGTTTTCCCGGGCTGATCCCGGTTTTTCCCAGGAGCTGATCCCAGTTTTTCTCAGGCTGATCCCAGGAGCTGATCCCAGTTTTTCCAGGCTGATCCCAGGAGCTGATCCCAATTTTTCCAGGCTGATCCCAGTTTTTCCCGGGCTGATCCCAGTAGCTGATCCCAGTTTTTCCAGGCTGATCCCGGTTTTCCCAGGCTGATCCTGGTTTTTGCAGGTGCTGGTGTTCGTGCACTCGCGGAAGGAGACCGGGAAGACGGCGCGGGCCATCCGGGACATGTGCCTGGAGAAGGACACGCTGGGGCTCTTCCTCAGGGAGGGCTCGGCCTCCACCGAGGTGCTGCGCACGGAGGCCGAGCAGTGCAAGGTGAGCCGGGGAAAATTCAGGAAAAATCGGGAAAAGTTGGGAAAATCTGGCAGGGAAAAATCAGGAAAAAATGGGGAAAATCAGGGAAATCCAGCAGGGAAAAATTGGGAAAAAATCAGGGAAATCCAGCAAGGAAAAACCTGGAAAAATTGGGGAAATCTGACAGAGGAAAATCTGACAGGGAAAAAGTGGGAAAAATTGGGAAAATGCAGGAAAATTGGCAGGGAAAAATCTGGAAAAGGGAAATCCAGCAGGGGAAAAGTGATTCCAGCCCTTTATTCGTGGAGGAGATGGAGTTATTTGGGAAAAATTTGAGAACATTTTGGTGGAAATTTGGGAAAATTCCTTCAGGGATTGCAATCTCCATCCCTTTATCCATGGAAGTTGGAGTTAGTTGGAAAATTTGGGAAAAATCTGGGAGAATTTGGGAGAAATTGAGAAAATACTTCAAGGAAAAGTTGGTGGATCCTCCATTCCCAAGAGATTTTATGGACGCGCCACGATGACTTCTCCACCCTCTCCAACCCCATCCTGTGGCGATCCCAAACTTCTCCCTTGGAATCTTTTCCCACTTTTTCCCTGGAATTCTCTGGGATTTGTTTTCCTCCAGAACCTGGAGCTGAAGGATCTCCTCCCCTACGGCTTCGCCATCCACCACGCCGGGATGACGCGCGTTGACCGCACCTTGGTGGAGGATCTCTTCGCCGACAAACACATCCAGGTGGGGCCCCAATTCCAGAGGAAATTCCAGAATCAAATCCCAAAAAAAATTTCGTTTGGGATCCTGCTCTGATGTGGAAAAAAGGGATTTGCCTCGAGGATTAAATGGGAGATGGAAATGGAGCTTTTGGGTGGAAAAGGAGATTTCTGGATGGAGGTTCCTGGTTGGATTTGGATGTTCCAAGGTGGATTTGGAGGTTCCTGGGTGGATTTGGAGCTTCCTGCTGGATCTGATCCCTGGTTTTGGATGGATCTGGAGGTTCCTGGTTGGGTCTGGAAGTTCCAGGATAGATTTGGAGGTTCCTGGGTGGATTTGGAGGTTCCTGCTGGATCTGATCTCAGGTTTTGGGTGGATTTGGAGGTTCCTGGGTGGATTTGGAGGTTCCTGCTGGATCTGATCCCAGGTTTTGGGTGGATTCGGAGGTTCCTGGGTGGATTTGGAGGTTCCTGCTGGATCTGACCCCAGTTTCCCTGCAGGTCCTGGTGTCCACGGCCACGCTGGCCTGGGGCGTGAACCTGCCGGCGCACACGGTGATCATCAAAGGCACGCAGGTGTACAGCCCGGAGAAGGGGCGCTGGACGGAGCTGGGAGCGCTGGACATCCTCCAGGTGGGACCTCCAGGAGGACCTTCCCAGCCTCAAATCCCATCCAACATCCCGGTTTTGGGGTTCCTCCTTGTTTTTCCTTGTGTTGTGGGGTTGGAAAGGAAAGGGAAAAGTTCCTCAAGAGCTCCTTGCCCAGATCCACCTGAGATAATTCCTGACCCAAACCCACCTGAGATACTTGCTCAAGAGTTCCATGCCCAGGTCTACCTGAGACAATTCCATGTCCAAACCCACCTGAGATAATTCCTCAAGAGTTCCATGTCCAAACCCACCTGAGATAATTCCTCAAGCATTCCTTTCCTGAGGCCCACCTGAGGCAATTCCTCAAGAGTTCCTTGCCAGGACCCTTCTGAGATAATTTCTTGTCCAAACCCTCCTGAGATAACTCCTCAAGAGTTCCATGTCCAAACCCACCTGAGATAATTCCTCAAGACTTCCATGCCCAAACCCACCTGAGATGATCCCTCAAGAATTCCAAGTTCCGTGAGCTGTTTCCCCTGGTTCCAGATGCTGGGCCGTGCCGGGAGGCCCCAGTACGACACGAAAGGAGAAGGAATTCTCATCACTTCCCACGGAGAGCTCCAGTATTACCTGTCCCTGCTCAACCAGCAGCTGCCCATCGAGAGCCAGATGGTGGCCAAGCTCCCGGACATGCTCAACGCCGAGGCCGTGCTCGGGAACGTCCAGAATGCCAAGGTTGGATGAAATTCCCAGTTTTCTGTAGGGATTTGTGGCTGTGGTTCTGCCCCCTGAGACAATTCCTTGCCCAAACCCCCCTGAGATATTTCCTCAAGAATTAAATGCTCAAACCCACCTGAGATATTTCCTCAAGAATTAAATGCTCAAACCCACCTGAGATATTTCCTCAAGAATCCACCTGGGATAATCCCTCAAAAATTCCATGCCCAATCCCAGGTGGGGATTTTTGGGATTGGGGTGTTTGGGGTGTTCTTGGAAGAGTTTTTGGGGTGGGAGTGGAAAATGAGGGGAAAATCTGGGGGTGTTTTAGGCTTAATTCCAGAATGTTTTCCAGGAGATGTGGGGGAAGGGAATTGGGCACCAGCAAAAGCAGATTTCCCTGGATTTCCTGGCTCTGTTTTGTGGGATTTTCCCGGGGTCAGCTCCACTCCAGAGCTCCCTGGGCGTGCAGGACATCCCCAGGATCACTCAGGATTTGGGAATTCTGTAGGATGCGGTGAACTGGCTGGGCTACACCTACCTGTACATCCGGATGCTGCGGTCGCCGACCCTTTACGGCATCTCCCACGATGACCTGAAGGCAGACCCGCTCCTGGAGCAGCGGCGCCTCGACCTCGTCCACACCGCAGCCCTGATGCTCGACAAGAACAACCTGGTCAAGTACGACAAGAAAACCGGGAATTTCCAGGTGCGATGGCAAAAAAAAAAGGGAATTTTTAGGTGGGATGGCAGAAAAAAAATGGGGATTTCTAGGTGGGGGGTTCCTGTGGGTTTCTCCTGGCCATTCCCGTTGTTCTCCTGGCCATTTTTCTCCTCACCGTTCCTGTGGTTCCTCCTGGTCATTCCGTCTGTTCTCCCAGCCATTCCTGTGGTTTATCCCAGTCATTCCCGTGGTTTATCCTGACTGTTTCCGTAGGTTTATCCCGGCTGCTTCCACTGTTCTCCTGGCCATTTTTCTCCCCACCATTTCCATGGTTTATCCTGACTGTTCCCGTGGTTTATCCTGACTGTTCTCGTGGTTTATCCTGACTGTTCCCGTGGTTTATCCTGACTGTTCCCGTGGTTTATCCCAGCCATTCCTGTGGTTTGTCCCGACTGTTCCCGTGGTTTGTCCCGACTGTTCCCGTGGTTTGTCCCGACTGTTCCCGTGGTTCATCCTGACTGTTCTCGCCGTTTATCCCGACTGTTCCCGTGGTTTATCCCAGCCATTCCTGTGGTTTATCCTGACTGTTCCCGCCGTTTTCCCGGCTGTCCCGGCAGGTGACGGAGCTGGGCCGCATTGCCAGCCATTACTACATCACCAACGAGACGGTGCAGACGTACAACCAGCTGCTGAAACCCACCCTGAGCGAGATCGAGCTCTTCCGCGTCTTCTCCCTGTCCTCGGAGTTCCGCAACATCACCGTGCGCGAGGTACGGGAACAGCAACGCCCAACACCCAATGTCCAACATCAAACACCCAACAGCCATCAATCAACAGCCAACAACACCCAACAGGCAACACTCAACACCCAACACTCAACACCCAGTGTCCAACATCAAACACCCAACAGCCATCACCCAACACCCAGCAGCCATCACTCAACAGCCAACAACACCCAACAGGCAACACCCAACACTTAACACCCAACGTCCAACATCAAACACCCCACAGCCATCACTCAACAGCCAACAACACCCAACAACCATCAATCAACAGCCATCAACAGCCATTAATCAACAGCCAACAACGCCCAAGAGGCAACGCTCAACACCCAACCCTTAACATCCAACATCAAACACCCAACAGCCATCAATCAACAGCCATCAATGCCCAACAGCCACCAATCAACAGCCAGCAACACCCAACAACCATCAATCAACAGCCAACACTCAACACCCAATGTCCAACATCAAACACCCAACAGCAAACACCCAACAGCCATCAATCAACAGCCAGCAACACCCAACAACCATCAATCAACAGCCAACAACACCCAACAGCAAACACCCAACAACCATCAGTCAATAGCCATCAATCAACAGCCAACAACGCCCAACAACCATCAACAGCCAACACTTAACACCCAACGTCCAACATCAAACACCCAACAGCCATCAATCAACAGCCAACACTTAACACCCAACGTCCAACATCAAACACCCAACAGCCATCAATCAACAGCCATCAACACCCAACAGCCATCAACACCCAACCGCCATCTCCCAACTGCATCCAACAACCATCACTCAACAACACCCAACAACGGTCACTCAACAACGTCAAACACCCAACATCGGACAGCCATCACCCGACAGCCATCACCCACCCTCCATCCCTGTTTTCCCCCAGGAGGAGAAGCTGGAGCTGCAGAAGCTTCTGGAGCGAGTCCCGATCCCGGTGAAGGAGAGCATCGAGGAGCCCAGTGCCAAGGTGAGCCCTGGTGGGAATTCCTGGTGGGAATTCTGCTCTCCTCCCTCTCTGGGATGTCCTGGATGGCGCTGGGAAGTTCAGAGAGATCCAGGAGATCCGTGGGACTGGGGAGAGGCTGGAAAGGGAGGTGGGAGAAGGGAATTGGGAGCCAGGAAAAGCAGATTTCTTGGCATATTTGGGACCAGGAAAAGGAGATTTCCTTGGGAACGAGGAGCCAGGAAAAGCAGCTTTCCTGGGAAATTTGGAAAACGGGAAAAGCAGCTTTCCTGGGAAACTTGGAAAATGGGAAAAGCAGCTTTTTTGGGACATTGGGGAACAGGAAAAGGAGGTTTCCTTAGGAATTAAGCTCCAGGCAAAGCAGCTTTCCTGGGATATTCCCTGAGGGTTTTTCCGTGGCCGTTCCCAGATCAACGTCCTGCTCCAGGCCTTCATCTCGCAGCTGAAGCTGGAGGGGTTCGCCCTCATGGCCGACATGGTCTACGTCACCCAGGTGAGCCAGGAATTCCCTCAGAATTCCCAGTGGGATCGGTGAGGGGCTGGGGTGGATCCCCAGAGCAGCTGGGATCCCTGGAAGTGTCCAAGGCCAGGATGGAGCTACCTGGGACAGTGGAAAGTGTGGGACCCATGGTGGGACTTGATGGGCTGTGAAGTTCCTTCCAACCCAAACCATTCCAGGATTCCATGTTCTGGTTTAGGTGGGATTTTGGGAAGAAATATTGGGTGAGGGGCTGGGATGGAATTCCCAGAGCATCTGGGACCCCTGGAAGTGTCCAAGGCCGATGCTGTGCGATGGCACCGGTTGTGGTGACACCAATTGGGATTTGGGGTCGTTCCCACCCCAAACCCCTCCAGGCTGGCACACAGGGCGGGATGGGAGTTTGGGAATGTCACCCCAAAACCCTTCCTTGTCCCCCAGTCGGCCGGGAGGCTGATGAGAGCCATCTTTGAGATCGTCCTGAACCGCGGCTGGGCCCAGCTCACCGACAAGACCCTCAACCTCTGCAAGATGATCGACAAGCGCATGTGAGTCCTGATCCCGCAGAATTCCCCAACATTCCCGCAGCTCCCGGCGTCCCCTCAGCCCCCGGCTTGTCCCCACAGGTGGCAGTCCATGTGTCCCCTGCGCCAGTTCAAGAAGCTGCCCGAGGAGGTGGTGAAGAAGATCGAGAAGAAGAATTTCCCCTTTGAGCGCCTCTACGACCTCAACCACAACGAGATCGGTGCTGAAACGGGGGGAAATCACCCCAAATCGGGGATGGGGAGGGGTTTGGGGTGTGGCATGGGAGAATCCCCTGAATTCGGGTTAAAATCCCTGAATTCGGGTTAAAATCCACGAAGTTCAGGCTAAAATCCTCCAAGTCTGGGCTAAAATTTCCCAAATCTGTGTTAAAATCCCCTAAATTCAGGCTAAAATTCCCCAAATCTGTGTTAAAACCCCCAAATCCTGGTTTAGATGAGATTTTGAGGAAAAAAAAAAATCTTAGTTTTGAGGGTGGGGAATCTCTCCAGGTTTTTCCCTCAGAAATTGGGTGTTTTCTCCAAGATTTTCCCTCAGAAAGGGGGATTTTCCCCTCAGAAATTGGGGATTTTCCCCTCAGAAATTGGGGGATTTCTCCAGGATTTCCCCTCAGAAATGGGGGGATTTCTGCAGGATTTTCCCTCAGAAATTGGGGAATTACTCCAGGATTTTCCCTCAGAAATGGGGGAATTTCCCTCAGAAATTGGGGAATTTCCCTCAGAAATGGGGGATTTTCCCTCAGAAATGGGGGAATTTCCCTCAGAAATGGGGGAATTTCTCCAGGACATCCCCTCAGAAATTTGGGAATTCCTCCAGGAATTTTGCTTATTGTCTGGACCAGCTGCAAAGGCCTCCCCCTCAGAATCCCGCTCTTTTTGGGATCCTCCCTGACCCCATCCCTTCATTTCCTCCCCTTCCCACAGGAGAGCTGATCCGGATGCCAAAAATGGGGAAAACCATCCATAAGTACGTGCACCTGTTCCCGAAGCTGGAGCTGTCCGTGCACCTGCAGCCCATCACGCGCTCCACGCTCAAGGTGGAGCTCACCATCGCGCCCGACTTCCAGTGGGACGAGAAGGTGGGGAAAGAAGGGATTTGGGGTGGGAAAGGGGGGATTTGGGGTGGGAAAGGGGGGTTATGGGGCTGGGGGGATGAAATTGTGAGGGGAAATGGGGGGTTTTGGGAATGGGGGAGAGAAATTGTGAGGGGAAATGGGGGATTCTGGGCCTTGGGTGTGGAAATCATGAGGGGAAAATGGCCTGATTGGGGAGGAAATGGGATTTTACGGGGCTGAGGTGTGGAAATCCTGAGGGAAAATGGGGGATTATGGGGGTGGGGGTGGAATGGGGGATTTTGGGAATGGGGGAGTGAAATTGTGAGGGGAAGTGTGAGGGAAAATGGGGGATTCTGGGGCTAAGATGTGTAAATCATGAGGGGAAAATGGCCTGACTGGGGGGGAAATGGGATTTTTGGGGCTGAGGTGTGGAAATCCTGAGGGAAAATGGGGGATTCTGGGGGTGGGAGTGGAAATCGTGAAGGGAAATGGGGAATTTTGGGCCTGGGGTGTGGAAATCATGAGGGGAAAATGGGCTGATTGGGGGGAAAATGGGATTTTTGGGGCTGAGGTGTGGAAATCCTGAGAGAAAATGTGAGGGAAAATAAGGAATTCTGCACCTGGGATGAGGGGGAAACGCCTTTACTGGGGGGAAAAATGGGATTTATGAGGCAGGATTGTGAAAATCATCAGGGAAGATGCCTTGACTGTGCAAATCCAGAAAAATCTGGGGTTTGGTTTTAAAAACCACGAGGGAAAACACAATCCTGGGACCAAGAGGAGCCATTCTGGGGCAGGAACACTCGGAATTGTGAGGGCTGGGACAGAGAATTGAGAATTTCCCCTTTTTTTCCCCAGGTTCACGGCTCCTCCGAGGCCTTCTGGATCCTGGTGGAGGACGTGGACAGCGAGGTGATCCTGCACCACGAATATTTCCTGCTCAAGGCCAAATATGCCCAGGACGAGCACCTGGTGACATTTTTTGTGCCTGTCTTCGAGCCCCTGCCCCCTCAGTATTTCATCCGGGTGGTGTCCGACCGCTGGCTCTGTGAGTGCCCCTTTTCCTGGGTTTATTCCTGCTTTTATTCCTGTTTTTTTCTGATTTTTCCTGGGTTTTTTTTCTGCCTTTTTTCCTGTTTTTTTTTCCTGGGTTTTATTCCTGGTTTTTCCTGGGTTTTTTTCCTGATTTTTCCTGAGTTTATTGCTGGCTTTTCCTGGGGTTTATTCGAGGTTTTATGGCTTTGTGAATGCCCCTTTATTGGGGTTTATTCTGGGTTTTTCCAGGGGTTTATTCCTGGTTTTTCCTGGGGTTTTTTATCCCCTCTCCCAAACCTTTGGAATCTGGTTTTTTCCCTATTCCCAAACCTTTGGAATCTGTTTTTTATCCCTTCTCCCAGAGCTTTGGGGTCTGTTTTTTTCCCTATTCCCAAACCTTTTGAATTCCAAATTTCTTCTCTCTCCCAAACCCTTGCAATCTGTTTCTTATCCCCTCTCCCAAACCTTTGGAATTCTGGCTTTATCCCCTCTCCCAAACCTCCGCAATCCATTTCCCATCCCCTTCCCCTCCTTCCGACCCCACAACCTCCCCCCAACGGCAGATCCGGACCCCCTGGATCCACCCACCTGGAAAATTCAGGAATTCTTTCCATCCTCCAGCCTGTGAGACCCAGCTTCCCGTTTCTTTCCGGCACCTGATCCTTCCGGAAAAATACCCGCCGCCCACGGAGCTGCTGGACCTGCAGCCGCTGCCGGTGTCGGCGCTGCGGAACAGCGCCTTCGAGAGCCTCTACCAGGACAAGTTCCCCTTCTTCAACCCCATCCAGACTCAAGGTGGGACTCCCAGCTCCTCATCCCGACGGGATTTCCCGGGATTTGGTGGTTTTTTGGCAGGAATTTGGAGGATGGGGAATGGCGGGGTGGTGTGGGGGTTTGGTGGTGAGGTTTCTGATGGGTTCAGCAGGTTCCGGAAGTTGGGGTTGGTCCTTCTGCTTGTTCCACGAGGATTTCATCTCTCACAGAGTTTTGGGATCCGTGGATGATTCAGTAGTCCCAGTTTTGGGATCTGTGGTTAATCCTGTATTCCCAGAGTTTTGGGATCTGTGGTTTATCCCCTTTCCCAGAGTTTTGGGATCCGTGGTTTATCCCTATTCCCAAAATTTTGGGATCTGTGGGTTATTCCCTCTCCCAAAATTTTGCCATCTGTGGATTATCCTGTCCCGCTGTTTTGGGATCCATGGATCATCCCCTCTCCCAAAATTTCGGGATCCGTGCTTTACCCCTAAAGATACTTCCCGGAGCTCCTCTCCCTCCGATCCTCACCCCATTCCCAAATTTTTTTCCCCCCTAAACCCACGGGAACGGCCGCGGCTGCCCAGTGTTCAACACGGTGTACAACAGCGACGACAACGTCTTCGTGGGCGCGCCCACGGGCAGCGGCAAAACCATCTGCGCCGAGTTCGCCATCCTCCGCATGCTGCTCCAGAACTCCGAGGGCCGCTGCGTCTACATCACCCCCATGGAGGCCCTGGCCGAGCAGGTGAGTCCCGGGAATTGCCTGGAGCTGGGAATTCCCACCTTCACCCCGGGTTTGCCCTCCCTGCTGCTGCTGGGGGCGGGTTACGGGGGAGATTTGGTGGGAATTCCTTCGGTTTGGGGGGGAATTTGGTGGGGATTGTCGTATATTGAGGGGAATTTGGTGGGAATTGTTTCAGTTTAGGGGGGGAATTTGGTGGGAATTGTCATCTTTTGAGGGGAATGTGGTGGGAATTGTCGTATTTTGAGGGGAATTTGGTGGGAATTGCTTCAGTTTGGGGGGGAATTTGGTGGGAATTGCCCCAGATTGGTGGGAATTGCTTCAATCTGGGGGGAATTAGGTGCGAATTGTCCTATTTTGAGGGGAATTTGGAGGAAATCGCCCCATTTTAAGAGGAGTTTGGAGAGAATTGCCCCAGTTTTGGGATAAGACTGGTCCGGGTGGGAATTCCCCAGGAATTTGCCAGGAATTGCCCCAGTTTGAGGGGAATTTAGAGGGAATTGCTCCAATTTGAGAGGAACTTGGTGAGCATTGCCCCATTTCAAAAGGAATTCGCTGGGAATCACCCCAGTTTGGTGGGAATTTCCCCAATTTGAGAGAAATTTGGGGATAACACCACCTCTCCTGTACGAACTCTGGATAAATCCATCGGAAACCTCCCGGATTCAAGGCTAGTTCCCGTTTCCCCAGGTTTTCATGGATTGGTACGAGAAATTCCAGGAGCGCCTCAACAAGAAGGTGGTGCTGCTCACGGGGGAGACCAGCACAGACCTGAAGCTGCTGGGAAAAGGGAACATCATCATCAGCACCCCGGAAAAGTGGGATATCCTCTCGCGCCGCTGGAAGCAGCGCAAGAACGTCCAGAACGTCAACCTGTTCATCGTGGATGAAGTGCACCTGATCGGGGGCGAGAACGGGGTGAGAGTCCTGGGAATGGGGTGGGGATGGGTCCAGCCTGGAATGGGAGGTTCCCAGTGGGATTCTGGCTTGTTTTGGAGCAGGTTTTCCTGGTGGGAATTGATCCGATGGGATGGGATGGGATGGGAGGGGAGGTGTCCGTGCGTTGGGAAGGTCAGAAGAGATTTCCATGGGGTGTCCTGGATGGATCTCAGCCAGGAATAGTCCTGATCCCATTCCTGGTCCCACTCCTGCTCCCACTCTTGATCTCATTTCTGATCCTGTTCCTGATCCCACTCCTGCTCCATCCATGACTCTCAGGAAGCTCAGGAGGGGTTTCCATGGGTTCTCCTGACTGGATCCCATTTCCGATCCCATTCCCAATCCCATTTTCCCCACAGCTGGTGCTGGGAGTGATCTGCTTGTGGATGCACTCCTCATCCCATCCCTCTCCTGCTCCATCTGTATCTCTCAGGAAGCTCAGGAGGGGTTCCTCTGGGTCCTCCTGACCAGATCCCGCTCCTGATCCCATTCCCAACCCTGTTTTCCCCCCACAGCCCGTGCTGGAGGTGATCTGCTCGCGCATGCGCTACATCTCGTCGCAGATCGAGCGGCCGATCCGCATCGTGGCGCTGAGCTCGTCGCTGTCCAACGCCAAGGACGTGGCGCACTGGCTGGGCTGCAGCGCCACCGCCACCTTCAACTTCCACCCCAACGTGCGCCCCGTGCCCCTGGAACTGCACATCCAGGTAGGGACGGGAACAGCTGGGATTCTTGGAAGAATCCCTTGGGATGGTTGGTAGTCCTTGGCCATGATCCATTGGGATCGTTGATCATTCTTGGCCGTGATCCATTTGGGTCGTTGGTCACTCTTGGCCATGATCCATTGGGATCGTTGGTCATTCTTGGCCATGATCCCTTGGGATCATTGGGAATTCTTGGCCATGATCCATTGGGATCGTTGGTCATTCTTGGCCATGATCCATTGGGATTGTTGGGAATTCTTGGCCATGATCCATTGGGATCGTTGGTCATTATTGGCCATGATCCATTGGGATCGTTGGTCATTCTTGGCCATGATCCCTTGGGATCATTGGGAATTCTTGGCCATGATCCCTTGGGATCATTGGTCATTCTTGGCCATGATCCCTTGGGATTGTTGGTCATTCTTGGCCATGATCCCTTGGGATCGTTGGTCATTATTGGCCATGATCCATTGGGATCGTTGGTCATTCTTGGCCAATTAATTCTTGGCCATGATCCCTTGGGATCGTTGGTCGTTCTAGGCCATGATCCATTTGGATTGAGATTGGGATTGGCCATTGATCACCAATCCAAGGATCAGTCATTACCGTGCCGGAATTAAGCGAATTTTCCAGCGTTTTCCGCCAGTTTGTCAGGGAATGCTTTGGGATCCATCTGGCTTTGGGGTTTCTGGCAGGGTTTCAACATCAGCCACACGCAGACGCGGCTGCTGTCCATGGCCAAGCCCGTCTACCACGCCGTGATGAAGCACTCGCCCAAAAAACCCGTCCTGGTCTTCGTCCCGTCGCGCAAACAGACGCGGCTCACGGCCATCAACATCCTGACCACCTGCGCCTCTGACGTCCAGCGCCACAGGTGACACCTGGGGGACACCTGGGGACACCACGGGATGGGCTGTGGGGCTGGAGAACGCCCGGGGATGGGGAATTCCTGAGGGGGCTGGGAAAGGGGACACCTGGGGGACACCACGGAGCTGCCCAGGGACACCTGGGGACACCACAGGATGGGATGTGGGGTTGGAGACTGCGCAAGGATGGGGAATTCCTGAGGGATCTGGGATGGGTTATGGGGTGGGAGAATGTCCAGGGCTGGGATATGGGGTTGGAGAATGTTTAGGGTTGGGTTATGGGGTGGGAGAATGTCCAGGGAGGTGGAGATGGGGAATTCCTGAGGGAGCTGAGGGGATTTGGCCTGGAGAAGAGGGGGATCATGAGGTGGGATTGAATGGAGTAGGATCAGGATCGGGGTTGGGATTGGGATGGGATTGATGGGAGGAGACGGGGATTGGGATGGGATGGGGATTGATGGGATTGATGAGATGGAATTCCTGGGATGGGATGGGTGATCCCAAAGGCTGACCAGCTCCCGGATCCCCTGGCAGGTTCCTGCACTGTGCCGAGAAGGACCTGGTGCCGTACCTGGAGAAGCTGAGCGACCCCACGCTGAAGGAGACGCTGGTCAACGGCGTCGGCTACCTGCACGAGGGGCTGACGGCCATGGAGCGGCGCGTGGTGGAGCAGCTCTTCAGCTCCGGTCAGAGCGCAGCGGGGTCGGCGTCGGCACGGGGTGGGACTGGTCTTGGGGTTGGGATGGATGGAGTGGAATGGGATAGAGATTGGAATTGGGATTGGGATGGGATGAGATTGATCTTGGGGTTGGGTTGGAATGGGATGGTTGAGTAGGATGGGTTGGGATAGAGACTGGGATCGGGATCAGGATCAGGATGGATTGATGGGACAGAGATTGGGATTGGAGGAATCTCCACCTCCCACCCCCAGAAAGTCCGGGATCTTCCCCATCCCCCTCTCCGAGTGCCCGGAGCCCCGGGATCTCTGCCCCCCTGACCCCAGGTGCCCTCCCGCCCCCAGGAGCCGTGCAGGTGATGGTGGCCTCGCGCAGCCTCTGCTGGGGCATGAACATCTCGGCCCACCTGGTGATCATCATGGACACGCAGTACTACAACGGCAAGATCCACGCGTGAGCCCATCCCCGACCCCTCGGCCTGGGCTGGGATGGGATCCACGGGATGGATGGGGTGGGATCGATGGGATTGGGATGGAACCAAAGGGATCGGTGAGACGGGATGGGATGAATGAGATTGGGATTGGGATTGGGTTGGGATCCCAGGTGGGATAAAATGGATGGGATGGGGATTGGGATTGGGTTGGGATCCCAGGTGGAATAGGATGATTGGAATGGGGATTGGGATTGGATTGGGATCCCAGGTGGGATAGGATGGATGGGATTTGGGATTGGGATGGGGATCCCAGGTGGGATAGGATGATTGGGATTGGGATCTCAGGTGGGATAGGATGGATGGGATTTAGGATTGGGATGGGAATCCCAGGTGGGATAGGATGGATGGGATTGGGATCTCAGGTGGGATAGGATGGCTGGGATTTGGGATGGGGATCCCGGGGGCGCTGCTGACGCCGTGGCCGTGCAGGTACGTGGATTACCCCATCTACGACGTGCTGCAGATGGTCGGCCACGCCAACCGCCCGCTGCAGGACGACGAGGGGCGCTGCGTCATCATGTGCCAGGGCTCCAAGAAGGTGGGGCATGGATGGATCCGGGGACATTCCTGGCATTCCAGCCGGGATTGGCCTCCTCCATCTGGGGGATGAGCCTCACCAGGGTTGGGGTGGGGATTGGGGTGGGATCAATGGGATCGATGGGATGGGATGGGATGGGATCCATGGCAGGAATGGAATGGAATGGATCCAAACCCTCACTCAGAGTTGGGATCACCATGAGGACATCCCATACCCTTGGGTTGGGTTCCCACACCGTTCTTGGGATGAAATCTTGAATTCTTCCCCTTTTCCTGCTGCAGGATTTCTTTAAGAAGTTCCTGTACGAGCCTCTGCCGGTGGAGTCTCACCTGGACCACTGCATGCACGACCACTTCAACGCCGAGATCGTCACCAAGACCATCGAGAACAAGCAGGACGCCGTGGACTACCTGACCTGGACCTTCCTGTACCGCAGGATGACCCAGAACCCCAACTACTACAACCTGCAAGGTGGGCATGGGGTCTGCGCGCCAGCAGGGAGGACGGTCCTTGGGAATGTCCTGGGGTGGCCACGGTGCTGGCAAGCCCATCCCATTATCCCATTATCCCATAGTCTCATTATGCCATCACCCCATCCCACTATTTCATCCCATTATCTCATCCCATTATCCCATTGCCCCAATCCCATCACCCCATCTCATTATCCCATTACCCCATCCTATTATCCCATTACCCCAATCCCATTACCCCATCCCATTATCCCATTACCCCAATCCCATTATCCCATTACCCCAATCCCATTATCCCATCCCATTATCCCATTACCCCAATCCCATTACCCCAATCCCATTATCCCATCACCCCATCCCACTGTTTCATCCCATTACCCAAATCCCATTATCCCATTACCCCAATCCCATTACCCCATTACCCCATTATCCCATTACCCCAATCCCATTACCCAATCCCATTATCCCATGATCCCACTGCACCCCACTCCACCCCGTCCATCCCGATGCCGTCATCGCCACGATCCCGTGCTCCCGCCGCAGGCGTGTCCCACCGGCACCTGTCGGATCACCTGTCGGAGCTGGTGGAGCAGACCCTCAGCGACCTGGAGCAGTCCAAGTGCATCAGCATCGAGGACGAGATGGACGTGGCGCCCCTCAACCTGGGCATGATCGCCGCCTACTACTACATCAACTACACCACCATAGGTGCCCCAGGACCCTGGCATCCGGCCCTTTCCCAAAAAACCCATGGGTTTGGGGGCTTCCACCAAAAAACCCATGGGTTTGGGGGCTTCAACCAAAAAATCCATGGGTTTGGGGGTTTCAGACCAAAAAATCCATGGGTTTGGGGATTTCAGACCAAAAAATCCATGGGGTTGGGGGTTTCAGACCAAAAAATCCATGGGTTTGGGGGTTTCAGACCAAAAAATCCATGGGTGTGGGGGTTTCAACCAAAAAAGTCCATGGGGTTGGGGATTTGGGTTGGAACCCAAAAAATCTTGTTTTACCCTGTCAGAAAATCCCAACTTTGGGGTGTTGTCCCAAAAAATCCCCGCTTTTGTTAATTTTTCTTCCAGAAAAATCCCTGGCTTTGGGTTTTCCCGCCAAAATTCCCAATTTTTGTGTGTTTCCCCAGAACTGTTCAGCATGTCCCTCAACGCCAAGACCAAGGTGCGGGGGCTGCTGGAGATCATCTCCAACGCCGCTGAGTACGAGAACATCCCCATCCGGCACCACGAGGACAACCTGCTGCGCCAGGTCTGGGATCACTGGGATCACTGGGATCACTGGGATGGGGTCAATGGGATCCATGGGATCCATGGGATGGGATCAATGGGAACATCCCCATCCGGCACCACGAGGACAACCTGCTGCGCCAGGTCTGGGATCCGTGGGATCACTGGGATCACTGGGATGGGGTCAATGGGATCCATGGGATGGGGTCAATGGGATCATTGGGATGGGGTCAATGGGATCCATGGGATCCATGGGATGGGATCAATGGGAACATCCCCATCCGGCACCACGAGGACAACCTGCTGCGCCAGGTCTGGGATCATTGGGATCATTGGGATCATTGGGATGGGGTCAATGGGATCCATGGGATCATTGGGATGGGGTCAATGGGATCATTGGGATGGGGTCAATGGGATGGGTTAGGAATAGGATCAGTGGGGTGGGATGGAATGGGATCAGTGGGAATGATGGGATGGAACGGGATCTATGGGATCTATGGGATTGGGATGAGATGAAATGAGCACTCAGCAATCCCATCCCCGTTAATTCCACAATCCCAAGTCCTCTCTCCCTCCTCCACCCCGGGGATGAAGCTGGTTTTGGGGTCAAGCACCGATTTGGGGGTTGGGCGCTAAAGGGTTTCTCCTCCCCCCACAGCTGTCCCAGAAGGTGCCCCACAAGCTGACCAACCCCAAATTCAACGACCCCCACGTCAAGACCAACCTGCTGCTCCAGGCCCACCTGTCCCGCATGCAGCTGAGCGCCGAGCTGCAGTCGGACACCGAGGAGATCCTCAGCAAGGTGGGACCCCAGACCCCAAAACCCCGCTCGGGGCCCGGGGAGCGCAGTGAAGGGTTCTTGGGATGAGGAGCTGGAGAGATCCCCCATCTGTCACGGGAAAACGGGCTGGGTTTGGGGTGGGGTGGGATTTATGGCTGAGGAAGGCAGGGCGGGATAATGAGGTTCTCCAGGAATTCCAGCCTGGGGTCAGTTCTCCAGGGCTGATCCATGCCATGGGGTCAGTTCTGTGGGAATCCCACCCTGGCTCCATCCCATGGGGTCAGTTCTGTGGGAATCCCACCCTGGCTCCATCCCATGGGGTCAGTTCTGTGGGAATCCCATCCTGGCTCCATCCCATGGGGTCAGTTCTCCAGGGATTGCCCCACTCTTCCGTGGGGTCAGTTCTGCAGGAACTTGTCCGGCCTGGGTCCATCCCATCCCTGGCTGTCACTGACCACCCCTGACCATCCCTGGCTGTCACTGACCATCCCTGACCATCCCTGGCCATGTCACTGACCGTGTCTGTCCGTCCGTGTCCGTGTGTCCAGGCCATCCGGCTGATCCAGGCCTGCGTGGACGTGCTGTCCAGCAACGGCTGGCTGTGTCCGTGTCCCTGTCCCTGGCCATGTCCATGTCACTGACCATCCCTGTCCACGTCACTGACCATTCCTGGCCATGTCACTGACCGTGTCTGTCCGTCCGTGTCCGTGTGTCCAGGCCATCCGGCTGATCCAGGCCTGCGTGGACGTGCTGTCCAGCAACGGCTGGCTCAGCCCGGCGCTGGCCGCCATGGAGCTGGCCCAGATGGTCACTCAGGCCATGTGGTCCAAGGACTCGTACCTGAAGCAGCTGCCCCACTTCACCTCGGAGCACATCAAACGCTGCACGGACAAGGTACGGCCCGGGGACACCTGGGGACACTCGGGGACACCTGGGGACACCTAAGGGACATCCAAAGCACACCCAAGGGACACCCAAAGGACACTTGGGGAACACCTTGGGGATACCTAAGGGACATCCAAAGGACGCTTTATGGATATCTTGGGGACACTTGGGGGACATTTGTGGGTCACCTTGGGGACAGCTTGGGACCAAGAGGACACCCAGGGAGCACCTTGGGACCCAGGGGACACCTTGGCACCTTGGGAACACCTAGGAGACACTTTGGGGACACCCAGGAGGCACCCAAGGGACACTTTGGGGATACCCAAGGGACACCTTGAGGACACTTTGAGGACACCCATGGGGCACTTTGGGGACACCTTGGGGACACCTTGCAGGGCGTGGAGAGCGTGTTTGACATCATGGAGATGGAGGACGAGGAGCGCACGGCGCTGCTGCAGCTGCCCGAGGCGCAGATCGCCGACGTGGCGCGCTTCTGCAACCGCTACCCCAACATCGAGCTGTCCTACGAGGTGGGGGACAGGGACAGCATCCGCAGGTGAGACCCGGCTCGGCGGGGTTGGGATTGGGGTCATCGGGATGGGATTGGGGTCATTGGAGTCGTTGGGATCGTTGGGATCGTTGGGATGGGATCATGGGGATGGTTCTTCAACCACTCGCTCAATATCGAGCTGTCATACGAGGTGGGGGACAGGGACAGGATCCGCAGGTCTGTATGGGATTGGGATCAGGATTGGGATCATCAGGATTGGGATCGGGGTCATTGGGGTCATCGGGATTGGGGTCAGGATCGTGGTGTCATCCTGCTGCTGCTGATCCCATTCTCTGTCCCCAGCGGTGGCCCCGTGGTGGTGCTGGGATGGCATTTGGGGTTTGGGATGGGATCAGGCTGGGGTTTGGGGTTTGGGATGGGATCAGGATGGGGTTTGGGGTTTGGGATGGGATCAGGCTGGGGTTTGGGGTTTGGGATGGGATCAGGATGGGGTTGGGGGTTTGGGATGGGATCAGGATGGGGTTGGGGGTTTGGGATGGGGTTTGGGGTCACTGGTCCCGCTGTGTCCCCAGCGGTGGCCCCGTGGTGGTGCTGGGATGGCATTTGGGGTTTGGGATGGGATCAGGATGGGATTTGGGATGGGGTTTGGGGTCACTGATCCCGCTGTGTCCCCAGCGGTGGCCCCGTGGTGGTGCTGGGATGGCATTTGGGGTTTGGGATGGGGTTTGGGGTCACTGGTCCCGCTGTGTCCCCAGCGGTGGCCCCGTGGTGGTGCTGGTGCAGCTGGAGCGTGAGGAGGAGGTCACCGGGCCGGTCATCGCGCCCCTGTTCCCACAGGTACTGCGGGGTGGGGACCCCATCGATGCCAGTCCCGCCCATCCCGCCCATCCCACTGGTCTCAGTGTCCCTCCCTAATGTCCCCAATGTCCCCCGATGTCCCTCCCCAGTGATGTCCCCACAGAAGCGTGAGGAGGGCTGGTGGGTGGTGATGGGGGTGGCACTGAGGTGGCAGTGTCCCTGATGTCCCTGATGTCCCCACAGAAGCGTGAGGAGGGCTGGTGGGTGGTGATGGGGGTGGCACTGAGGTGGCAGTGTCCCTGATGTCCCCGATGTCCCTGATGTCCCCACAGAAGCGTGAGGAGGGCTGGTGGGTGGTGATCGGTGACTCCAAGTCCAACAGCCTCATCTCCATCAAACGCCTGACGCTGCAGCAGAAGGCCAAGGTGACACCGGGGTGACACTGGGGTGACACCGGGGTGTGACGTGAACGGGGGCTGACACGGGTGACACTGAGGTGCCATGGCTGGCTGGCACTGGGTGCTATCAAGTGACTCTGAGTGCCACGGGCTGGGTCACGCCATGGTGCCACAGGCTGGGTGACCCCGGGTGACTCTGGGCTGGGTCACATCATGGTGTCACGGGCTGGGTGACACCAGGTGACACTGGGTGACTCTGGGCTGGGTCATATCACAGTGTCACGGGCTGGGTGACCCCGTGATGACTCCGTGTGATGTCCCCAGGTGAAGCTGGACTGGGTCACGCCATGGTGCCACAGGCTGGGTGACCCCAGGTGACTCTGGGTGACCCCGGGTGACTCTGGGTGACCCTGGGCTGGGTCATATCATGGAGTCACAGGCTGGGTGACCCCAGGTGACACTGGGTGACTCTGGGTGACCCCGGGCTGGGTCATATCATGGAGTCACAGGCTGGGTGACCCCGGGTGACCCCGTGTGACGTCCCCAGGTGAAGCTGGACTGGGTGACTCTGGGTGACACTGGGTGACTCAGGGTGACACCGGGTGACTCTGGGTGACCCTGGGCTGGGTCACATCACGGTGTCACGGGCTGGGTGACCCCGGGTGACCCTGGGCTGGGTCACATCACGGTGTCACGGGCTGGGTGACCCCGGCTGACCCTGGGCTGGGTCACATCACGGTGTCACGGGCTGGGTGACCCCGGGTGACTCTGGGCTGGGTCACATCACGGTGTCACGGGCTGGGTGACCCCGGGTGACGCCGTGTGACGTCCCCAGGTGAAGCTGGACTTCGTGGCGCCGGCGGCGGGCACGCAGCACTACACGCTGTTCTTCATGAGCGACGCCTACATGGGCTGCGACCAGGAGTACAAGTTCAGCGTGGACGTCAAGGAGGCCGAGAGCGACTCCGAGTCCGACTGAGCCCCAGCTGTCCCTCAGGACCCCAAAAGATGTCCCAGAGAATCCCAAAAATCCCTCGGGATCCCAGATGTCCCAGAGGAGACCCTCAGAATCCCAAAATATCCCACAGAATCCTAAAACGGCCCAGGGAATCCTAAAAAAATCCCTCAGGATCCTAAAAATCCCTCAGGATCCCGAATGTCCCAGAGAAAACCCTCAGAATCCCAAATATCCTTCAGAATCCCAAAAAATCCCAGTAAAAACCCCCAAAAATCCCAGTAAAACCCCAGAAATGCCACAGAATCCCAAAATGTCCCAAAGAAATCCAGAGAATCCCCCAAATCCTGTAAAATACCAGAAAATCCCATCCAAGTCCCAGAAAATCCCACAGAATCCCCATCAAATCCCCCAAATCCCCCCTCCCGTGTTCCCGTTGGGTTTTAGGGTTTGGATGTTTTGTACAGAGTTCTTTTTTTAGGTTGGAATAAAATTCAGGATGTGACTCTGCCTCGGTGCTGGATCCCAAAATCTTTGACCCCAAATTCTCCGATCCCAAACTCGAGGACCCCAAATTCCCCAAACCCCCAGATCCCAAACATTTGGACCCCAAACTCTTGGGATCCCAAACTCCTGAACCCCAAAATTTCTGGACCCCAAAGTCCTGGATCCTAAATTCCCAGACCCCAAACTCCCCGATCCCAAACCCCTGGATCCCAAATTTCCTTCTTCCTGGAGAACTTGGGAAGCTCCTGGAGGACACAAAGGGGTCCTGGAAGCTCCTGGAGGACACAAAGGGGTCCTGGAGGCCACTGAGATGTTCTGGAGAACATTGGGGAATCCTGGAGGCCATGGGGGAGGTTTTTTCCCTACTTTATTCCTGGAGCTTTTGGGAAAATTCCCGGGGATTTTTTTTCCCCTTTTATTCCCAATGTTTTCAGGAGAATTCCCAGGTTTTTGCCCAATTTATTCCCATTGTTTCCGGGCCAATTCCCACCTTTATTCCTGGTTTTCTTCCAACAATTCCCATTTATTTTTCCCATTTCATTTCCAGCGCTTTTTGGAACGATTCCCGAACTCATTCCCGGTATTTTCAGGACAATTCCCGGGTTTTTTTTCCCAGTTTATTTCCAGTGCTCCTGGGACAACCCCCAAAGTTTTTTCCCAGTTTATTGCTGGTATTTCCCCTCCTTTCCCAGACTTTCCCTGGGGCTTTTCCCGCCAATTCCAGGAATTTTCCCGCCATTTTCCCGTCGTTTTCCCGCCAATTTCCGCCATTTTCTGGTCGTTTTCCCGCCATTTTCCTGTTGTTTTCCCGCCATTTTCCGGTTGTTTTCCCGTTGTTTCCCTGTTGTTTTCCCGCTGTTTCCCCGTCGTTTTCCTGTTGTTTTCCCGCTGTTTCCCCGTCGTTTTCCTGCCGTTTTCCCGCCGTTTTCCTGTGGTTTTCCGGCCGTTCTCCGCTCAGGCGTACTCGAGGCGCGCGGCGCCGCGGGGCTCGGGGCCCTTGCCGGGGCTCAGGTAATCGCGCAGCTCCAGCTCCATCTTCTTGGCCTTCAGCGCCGCCGAGTGCAGCTTCTCCAGGAACTCCGGCATCCCTGCGATCCCCAAAGGCTGCCAAACGACTCCCAGCCCCTCTGCCCTGCTTTTCCTCATTTTTCCCAATTTTCCCCCATTTTTTCCCCATTTTTTTCCTCATTTTTCCCCATTTTTTTTCCTCAATTTTTCCCAAATTTTCCTCAATTTTTCCCCATAATTTTCTCAATTTTCTCCCCATTTTTTTCTCAATTTTCCCTTCCCAATTTTCTCCTCTTCCTTTTCCAATTTTCCTGATTTTCCCCTCTCAATGTTTCCCTTTTCCCTCCCCATTTTCCTTTTCCCGAGTGCAGCTTCTCCAGGAACTCCGGTATCCCTGCAATGCCCGGAGGCTGGGAAAGGATTCCCAGCCCCTCTGCCCTGTTTTTCCTCACTTTTCCCAAATTTTCCCTGATTTTCCCCCATTTTTTCTCAATTTTCCCCATTTTTTTCTCAATTTTTCCCATTTTTTTCCTCATTTTTTCCCATTTTTTCTCAATGTTCCGCCCATCTTTCCCCCAATTTTCCCTTCCCAATTTCCTCCCCTTCCTTTTCCAAATTTCCTGTATTTTCTCCTCTCAATGTTTCCCTTTTTCCTCCCCATTTTCCTTCTCCCGAGTGCAGCTTCTCCAGGAACTCCGGCATCCCTGCAACCCCCAAATGCTGGGAAAGGATTCCCAGCCCCTCTGCCCTGCTTTCCTCACTTTTCCCAAATTTTCCCTGATTTTCCCCCATTTTATTCTCAATTTTTCCCATTATTTTCCTCAATTTTCCCCATCATTTTCTCAATTTTTCCCATTTTTTTCCTCATTTTTTCCCATTTTTTCTCAATGTTCCGCCCATCTTTCCCCCAATTTTCCCTTCCCAATTTCCTCCCCTTCCTTTTCCAATTTTCCTGTATTTTCTCCTCTCAATGTTTCCCTTTTCCCTCCCCATTTTCCTTTTCCCGAGTGCAGCTTCTCCAGGAACTCCGGCATCCCTGCGGTCCCCAAAGGCTGCCAAACGACTCCCAGCCCCTCTGCCCTGCTTCCCTCACTTTCCCCAAATTTCCCCCATTTTTTTCTCAATTTTTCCCAATTTTCCCCCAATTTTCCCCCATTTTTTTCTCAAATTTTCCCATTTTTTTCCTCATTTTTCCCAATTTTCCCCCTTTTTTTTCTTAGTTTTTCCCTTTTTTTTCTCCACTTTTCCCAAATTTCCCCCCAATTTTTTTCTCAATTTCCCCCCCAATTTTTCCCTTCCCAAGTTTTTCCCCATTTTTTCAATTTTCCCCCACAATTTTTCCCTTCCAAATTTCTCCCCCTTCCTTTTCCAATTTTCCTGATTTTTCCCTTTCCTTCTCCATTTTCCCCCAATTTTTCATACATTTTCCCATTCCCCCCAATTTTCCCTCCAATTCTTCCCACTTTTTCCCATTTCCCCCTCTCTTCACCCCAATTCTCCCTTCCCCATTTTCCCCCTCAAATTTTTCCCTTTCCAATTTTCCCCTTTTCTCCTCCTCTTCCTCTCCCTCTTTTCCCTTCCTTTTTCCCTGGAATTTTGGGATTTTTTCGGGATTTTTTGGGGATTTTGGGGAGGATTTTTTGGGATTTTTTGGGGATTTTTAGGGATTTTTTGAGGGATTTTTTTTGGATTTTTTGGGGGGATTTTTTTGGGATTTTTTGGGGATTTTTGGGTGATTTTTGGGGGATTTTGGGGGGATTTTTTGGGGGGATTTTTTGGGATTCTCACCGCTGGACACCATCCAGCTGAGGCAGTAGCGCGGGAACACCGTCTGGGGGTTGTCGCTGTAGGTCAGCAGGTAATCGAAGCCGTTCTGCAGAACACCAAAATTCCCCAAATTCCCAAAATTCCCAACAATTCCCAACAATCCCTGCTGGAAACAGCCCCAGAAACCACCCCCGGATCCCAAATTTCCCCATTTTTGGGGGGTTTTTACAATTTTTTTTTGAGTTTTCCCATTTTTTTTCCAATTTTTGGGATTTTCCTCCCCCTTTTCCCATTCCCACCCCCAGAACCGACCCCAACCCCCCCAAAATCCCAGGATTTCCCAAGAATTTCCAGGATTTTCCCAGTTTTTCTGTCATTTTTCCCAGTTCTTCCTGGTTTTTCCAGGAATTCCCAGGATTTTTCCAAGTTTTTCCACTATTTCCCAGAATCTTCCCAGGAATTCTCAGCATTTTCCCCACTTTTCCCACAGGTTTTCCCAGGATTTTCCATTCATTTTCCCAGGATTTTCCCCATTTTTTTCCCAATTTTCCCAGGATTTTCCCCAGATTTTTCCCAGGATTTTTTCCCAGAATTTTCCCATTTTTTCCCAATTTTCCCAGGATTTTTCACTGATTTTTCCCAGAATTTTCCCATTTTTTCCCAATTTTCCCAGGATTTTCCCCAGGATTTTTCCCAGGATTTTCCCCATTTTTTCCACGATTTTCCACTGATTTTCCCCAGGATTCTTCCCAGGATTTTCCCCAAGATTTTTCACTGATTTTTCCCAGGATTTTCCCCATTGTTTCCCAGGATTTTCTCCAGTTTTTCCCAATTTTTCCCAGGATTCTTCCCAGGATTTTTCATTGATTTTTCCCAGGATTTTCCCATTTTTTCCCAATCTTCCCAGGATTTTTCCCAAGATTTTTCACTGATTTTTCCCAGGATTTTTCACTGATTTTTCCCAGGATTTTCCCCATTTTTTCCCAGGATTTTCCCCAGGATTTTCCCAGTTTTCCAGGAATTTTCCGGGATTTTTCCGGGATTTTGGGCTGTCCCACCTCGTCGAAGCCGCGGTGGGGCCGGATCACCATGCGCGACTCGTAGCTGCGCACCCGGACGTGCTCGGGGTCCTCGGGAATCCCGGGATGCTCCACGGCCCTAAGGAATGATCCGGAATTATCCCGGAATTATCTGGGAATTATCCCCCAGAATCATCCAGAATTATCCCGGAATTATTTGGGAACGATCCCAGAATCATCCCAGAATTTTATCCGGGAATTATCCGGAATTACTGGGGAATTATCCCAAAATTATCCCAGAATTTTATCCGGGAATTATCTGGGAATTATCCCAGAATTTGTAGGAATTCCAGGGGGTTTTTTTCCCAGGAATTTTGTGGGATTTTTTTGGGAATTCCATGGAATTTTTCCGGGAATTCCATGAGGTTTTTTTCCAGGAATTCAGTGGCCTTTTGGGGGGATTATTTTGGGAATTCTAGGGGAATTTTTCAGGAATTCTGCGGGGCTCATTTTCCAGGAATTCCAGGGGGATTTTTTTGGGAATACCAGAAGGGATTTTTTGGGAATTCCACGGAAATTTTTGGGGGATTCCAGGGGGGATTTTTGGAAATTCTCTGGGGGATTTTTCAGGAATCCCATGAGATTTTTTCCCCGCGAATCCCAGAGGGAATGTGCAGGAATTCCAGGAGGAGCTTTTGTCGGGGGATCCCGCGGGTTTCCGGGGAGCCGCACCGGGAGACGAGCACCATCAGGTTGCGGTCGCTGTCGACGCTGTAGCGCCGGACGTAAACGTAATCCCGGGAATACATCGGGTACTGCAACGGGAACCGCGGCGTCAGCACCCGCAGCGCATCCCAGACCTGATCCCTGATCCCAGACCTGATCCCAAACCCCGGCCCTGATCCCTGATCCCGAACCCCGATCCCAAACCCCGGCCCTGATCCCTGATCCCAAACCCTGATCCCAAACTCCAGCCCTGATCCCTGATCCCAAATCCTGGCCCTGATCCCCATTCCTGATCCCAAACCCCAGTCCCAGATCCCAATCCCTGATCCCTGATCCCAAACCCTGATCCCTGATCCCGATCCCTGATCCCAAACCCAGATCCCTGATCCCAAATCCCAATCCCAAATCCAGAGTGTCTCACCGGGAACTGCGTGACCCAGTGGATCACCTCGGATCCGGATCCCCATCCAAAAACCCAATGCCAGATCCCGATCCCAAATCGCAAGTGTCTCACTGGGAACTGCGTGACCCAGTGGATCCCAGATCCCAAATCCCAATCCCAGATCCCAGAGGATCCCACTGCTCACCAGGAACTGCGTGACCCAGTGGATCCCCTCGGATCCCAATCCCGATCCCGATCCCAATCCCGATCCCAATCCCGCTGCTCACCGGGAACTGTGTGACCCAGTGGATCCCCTCAGATCCCAATCCCGATCCCAATCCCGATCCCGATCCCAATCCCAATCCCGATCCCAATCCCGATCCCAATCCCGCTGCTCACCGGGAACTGCGTGACCCAGTGGATCCCCTCGGATCCCAATCCCGATCCCAATCCCGATCCCGATCCCAATCCCGATCCCGCTGCTCACCGGGAACTGCGTGACCCAGTGGATCCCCTCGGATCCCAATCCCGATCCCAATCCCAATCCCGATCCCAATCCCGATCCCAATCCCAATCCCGATCCCAATCCCAGTGCTCACCGGGAACTGCGTGACCCAGTGGATCACCTCGGAGCCCAATCCCAATCCCAATCCCGATCCCGATCCCGATCCCGATCCCGCTGCTCACCGGGAACTGCGTGACCCAGTGGATCACCTCGGATCCCAATCCCAATCCCGATCCCGATCCCGATCCCGATCCCGATCCCGCTGCTCACCGGGAACTGCGTGACCCAGTGGATCCCCTCGGATCCCAATCCCGATCCCGATCCCAATCCCAATCCCGATCCCGATCCCGCTGCTCACCGGGAACTGCGTGACCCAGTGGATCACCTCGGATCCCAATCCCAATCCCAATCCCGATCCCGATCCCGATCCCGCTGCTCACCGGGAACTGCGTGACCCAGTGGATCACCTCGGAGCCCGTGGCCGGGTCGCGCTCCACCACCTCGAGCTTCAGCACCAGCGAGTCCCACTGCTTGCGGTACTCCGTGTCCAGCTGGGACATCCCAAAACCGGGATAAAGCCCGGAATTCCGGGAAAAACAGGGCCCGGGAATCCCAGAGACAAACCCGGGACAACGGGGAAATCCCGGGAAAAGGGGATCAGGGAATCCCGGGAAAAGGGGATCAGGGAATCCCGGGAAAAGGGGATCAGGGAATCCTGGAATGCCGGGGAAATCCCGGGAAAAGGGGATCAGGGAATCCCGGGAAAACGGGACCAGGGAATCCTGGAATGCCGGGGAAATCCCGGGAAAACGGGATCAGGGAAAAATCCAGGAAAAAATTCCGGAATTCGGGGGAAATCCTGGGAAAAATCCTGGAATTCTGAGGGAATCCCAGAAATAAATTCCAGAGGAAATCCCGGGAAAACGGGATCAGGGAATCCTGGAATTCCGGGGAAATCCTGGGAAAACAGGATCAGGGAAAAATCTGGGGAAAATCCCGGGAAAATGGGATCAAGGAAAAACCCGGAAATAAATCCCGGAATGGAGGGAAAAACGGGATCGGGAATGACCAAAATAAATCCTGGAATTCTGGGAGAAATCCAGGAAAATCCCAGAATTCCAGGGAAAAACCCAAAATGCCAGGGAAAAATAGGATTGGGAAAGATCCTGAAATTCCAGGGAAAAGCAGGGAACAATCCCTCCCCCACCCCCCACCTCGATCCCAGAAAACCCTCGGCAGGGATCGGGAATTTCCGGGAATGTTTGGAAAAATGGGATCAGGAATTTCCCGGGATGGGATCAAAAATGGGAATTTCCCAGGATTTTCTGGGATCCACCCGGAATTCCCAAAGGTTCCCAGCCCGGGAATCAAATCCCGGCCAGAATTCCAAGAATTCCCAGGGAATTTTGGGGAATTTTCTGGAATTTTGGGGAATTTTCGGGAATTTTGGGGAATTCCGCTCACCTGGACGTTGAAGAACTGCCTGGGAGTGACGTCGGTGTAGGAGCCGAAAACTGCGGGAAAATCCCAAAAATCAGCAAATCCCAAAAATCAACGAATCCCGGGAAACCCCAAATTCCTGGAATCCAAAACCTTGGGACTTTCAGGAGTTTGGGAATTCCGGGAATTTCAGGGATTTTGGGGAATTTGGATTTTTTGGAATTGCCGAATCTGGGGATTTTGGGAAATCGGGATATTGGGATTTTGGGAACTGGGGGTTCAGGGATTTATGGGAATTCAGGATTTTGGGATTTTTGGGATTTTGGGAATTCAGGAACTCGGGATTTGGGGATTTTGGGATTTTTGGGATTTTGGGAATTCAGGAATTCGGAATAGGGGGATTTTGGGAATTTGGGGATTTTGGGAATTCAGGATTTGGGGATTTTGGGAATTCGGGATTTGGGGATTTTGGGAAGTGGGGATTTTTGGGATTTTTGGGAATTCAGGAATCTGGGATTCTGGGATTTGGGGATTTCGGGATTTGGGGAATTCAGGATTCTGGGATTTGGGGATTTTGGGATTTGGGGAATTCAGGAATTTGGGATTTGGGGATTTTGGGAATTCAGGATTTTGGGGTTTTGGGAATTCAGGAATTCGTGACTTGGGGATTTTGGGAATTCAGGATTTGGGGATTTTGGGAAGTGGGGATTTTTGGGATTTTTGGGAATTCAGGAGTCTGGGATTTGGGGATTCTGGGATTCAGGGATTTCGGGAAGCCGCACCTCGGTACTGGAAGAGCGCGGATCCCGGGATGGGGCGGCGCCAGAGGCGGAAGCGCTCCCGCTCCAGCACCGGCTCCCAGCCGCGCTCCTGCTCCGGGGCCGCCTCGGGGCTCTCCAGGCGCTGCAGCTCCTGCGCCGACCTGCGGAGCAGCGGGATGGGATCACAGGGATGGGATGGGATGGGATGGGGGATCACGGGGATCGGGATGGGATTGCAGGGATCGGGATGGGATTGCAGGGATCGGGATCGGGATGGGATCACAGGGATCGGGATGGGATTGCAGGGATCGGGATTGCAGGGATCGGGATCGACGGGGGATTGTCATGGGATCGGGACGGGATTGTGGATGTTTGATGGGATTGGGAACGGGATTCCAGATGTTTGATGGGATCGGGAGTGAAATTCCTGATGTTTTATGGGATTCGGATGGAATACCAGATCTTCTATGGGATTGCAATGGAATTCCTGATGTTTCACGGGATTGGGATGGGATTCCAGATGTTTGATGGGATCGGGATGGGATTCCAGATGTTTTATGGGATCAGGAGTGAAATTCCTGATGTTTTATGGGACCGGGATGGGATTCCAGATCTTCTATGGGATCGGGATGGAATTCCCAATTTTTACTTCCGTTATTCCCAGTATCCCATGCCTGGCATTCCTAATGTCCCATTCCCAGTATTCCCAGTATCCCGTTCCCAGGCTCCCCGATCCTCCTATCGCTCTGTTCCCAGATTCCCAATATTCCCAATGCCCCCAGTATCCCATTCCCAGTATTCCCAGTATCCCGTTCCGCAGGCTCCTTTCCCACTATTCCCATTGTCCCCCTTATTCCCAGTATTCCCCCCATTCGCGCCGTTATTCCCGCCGTTATTCCCGCCGTTCTCCCGGTGTTTCCCGCCGTTATTCCCGGTGTCTCCCGCCGCTATTCCCGCCGTTTTCCCGGTGTTTCCCGCCGCTATTCCCGCCGTTATTCCCGGTGTTTCCCGCTCACCGCCTCAGCTCCTCCTCCTCGATGCGCTGCCCGTCCCACACGAAGGCCCCGGTACCGAGCGCGGCCATCAGGAAGCCCCGCGGCGCGCCCGGCCCGCACCGGCCCCGGGGCCCTCCCCAGCGGCCGCGCCCGGAGCCGCCGCTCCCGGTTCCGCTCCCGGTTCCGCCCCCGGTTCCTCTCCCGGTGCCTCGGGCCGCGTCCCCGGGCCCGCCGCGCTGCCGGGCCCGGCGCGCCCTCCCGCAGCCGCAGTGGCGGGCGAGCAGCGGCAGCAGCAGCGGCAGCGGCGCGGGGCGGGGGCCGGGGCCGGGGGAGGCCCCGCCGGTGGCTCCGGGGGCCCCGCGGGCGGCGAGCGCGGCCAGCGGCCGCCACATGCCGGCCCCGCCGCGCCGCGCGTCGCGCTCCAGCCGCGTCATCGCCGCGCGCCGCGCCGCCATTGGTCGGCGCGGCACCGCCCCGCGCGCTGATTGGCCGGAGGGGATCAAACCGCGCCCGGCGGCGCGTGATACCGGAAAGGGGCGTGAGGGCGACTGACAGGAGCGGGGGGGGGGCGGGGCTTGAGCGTGGCCGCGCCCCCACCGTTATGGCGCCTGGGGGGTTTTGGGGCGCGATTCGGGGTTTTGGGGTCACGGGGGTCACCGGGCGGCCCCGCCGGTGGCTCCGGTGGCGCCGCGCTCGGTTGCCGCGCTCCTATTGGTGCGTGCGGTGCGACCTGATTGGCTGAGGCGGGGAAGCCCCGCCCACCCGCGCGTGATACCGGAAGCGGGCGTGAGGGCGACGGGGGCGAAGCGGTGGGCGGGGCTTGTGCGTGGCCACGCCCCCAGGAGCCGCTATGGGGTCGAAGGGCTTTTCGGGGATCTTTGGGGTTTTTGGGGATTTTTTTGGGTTTTGGGGATTTTTTGGAGTTTTGGGACCCTTTTTGGGGTTGTTTTGGGACGTTGCGGGGTCTGGGCAGCTCCGGCCTTCCCATTGGTCCGTGCAGCGCCGCCCCGCGCGGTGATTGGCTGTAGAGGAGTAAGCCACGCCCATCCGTGCATGATGCCGAAGGAGCACGCGGCAAGGGCGGGATGAAGGGGGCGGAGCTTGGGTGGGTGGGGATGTTTGGGGCGGGGCTTGAACGGGCCACGCCTTCTCTCGGGATCTAGGGCGGGATTTTTGGGATCCTGCCCAATTTTTTGGGATCCCGCCCATTTTTTTAGGATCCATCCCCATATTTTTAGGATCCATCCCCATTTTTTGGGATCCAGCCCCATTTTTTAGGATCCATCCCCATTTTTTTCAGGATCCATCCCCCTTTTTGGGATCCATCCCCATTTTTTGGTGTCCATCCCCATTTTCTTGGGATCCAGCCCATTTTTTAGGATCCATCCCCATTTTTTTTAGGATCCATCCCCCTTTTTGGGATCCAACCCATTTTTTGGGATCATCCCCATTTTTCAGGACCCAACCCCATTCCCAACCACGCCCCTGGATCTCTTCCCACCCCTTCATTCCCCCAATCCCGCGCTCGACCCCAAATCCCGCAATCCCCGGGCAACGCCGCGCTCCCTCCTCCCACCCCGGGGTTTTTTTGGGAATTCTCTCCGGGAAATCCCATTTCTCACCGATTTATTCGCGCCCTCTTTGCATATCCAGGGAATCCCGAAGCTTTTCCCGGCGGATCCCAAATCCCGGGATTTTCCCCGGGGGTTTTTAGGGTCGATTCGGCTCCTCCCGAGCCTCTCCCGGGATTTTTTATTTTTCCTTCCTCGGAATTTTTATTTTTCCAGGATTTTTCTGGGATTCCCATCCTGGGGGAGCTCTTGCATAGCCAGGGGGAAGCAAAAACGGGAAAAAGAGCAGGAAAATGGGGATCGAAGCATCGGGACCTCCGAGGAGTCGCATCCCGGGGTTAAAATTCCCTAAAAATTCAGGAGATTCCCTAAAAAATCCCCTCCGAGCCCAAGCGTTCCGGGAATGGGGATTTTTGTCGGGAATTTCAATCCTGACGGGATTCTTTTTTCCAATTTTTTTTTTCTCCCAAAACTTTCTGGGATTGGTCCTTGGGGAGGGTTTGGGGAAAAAAAATTGGGAATTTTTGTGGGGGAAAAGCGGGATGGGAGCGGAGGGATTTGCATAAAAGCTCCGGGTTTTTCCAGCAGGGCTCATCCCGATTTCCCGGGAGGCCGAAATTCCCAAATTTTGTGGGATGATCCCAAAAAAAAAAACCCAACCCCGAAGGCGATCCCGGAATTCCCAGAGCCTGGAATAAAGTGCAGAATGTCCATGGGGGGGAAGGGGAGCGGGGCTGGGAATTCCTGGATTTTTAAATAGGGGGAGGAATATTCCCGTGGGAAAAGGGGGGGCTGAGATGGGAGAGGGGCCGGGGATCCCAAAGTTTGGGATCTGGTGGGAATTGGGGATCCCAGAGTTTGGGATCTGGTGGGAATTGGGATCCCAAAGTTTGGGATCTGGTGGGAATTGGGGATCCCAGAGTTTGGGATCTGGTGGGAATTGGGATCCCAAAGTTTGGGATCTGGTGGGAATTGGGATCCCAACATTTGGGATCTGGTGGGAATTGGGATCCCAAAGTTCGGGATCTGGTGGGAATTGGGATCCCAAAGTTTGGGATCTGGTGGGAATTGGGATCCCAACATTTGGGATCTGGTGGGAATTGGGGATCCCAGAGTTTGGGATCTGGTGGGAATTGGGATCCCAGAGTTTGGATCTGGTGGGAATTGGGATCCCAGAGTTTGGGATCTGGTGGGAATTGGGGAATCCCAAAGTTCTGGATCTGGTGGGAATTGGGATCCCAGAGTTCTCATTCCAGGGGGATCCCAACGTTCTGGATCCATTGGGAATTCCTGATCCCAAAGTCCTCATTCCGTGGGAATTCCAGAACTCTCAGTCCACGGGGATCCCAAAGTTCTCGATCCATTTGGAATCCCAAAGTTTTCATTCCAGGGGGAGCTGGGGATCCCAAAATTCTCATTCCCGGTGGATCCCAACCTTCTGGATCCATTGGGAATTCCTGATCCCAAAGTTCTCGATCCACAGGAAACTGGGGATCCCAAAGTTTTTGATCTGTGGGAATCCCAAAGTTCTGGATCCGTTGGGAATTGGGGATCCCAAAGTTCTCATTCCACAGGGAATTCCACATCCCAAAGCTCTCCGTCCGTGGGGATCCCAAAGCTCTCATTCCATGGGGAATGGAGGATCTCAAAGTTCTTGATCCGTTGGGAATTCCTGATCCCAAAGTTCTCAGTCCATGGAGATCCCAAAGTTCTCGATCCGTTGGGAATTCCTGATCCCAAAGCTCTCAGTCCAGGTGGATCCCACTCTCCTCATTCTAAGGAAAACCCACCCGGAGCAGCAGATCCCAACGTTCCCAACCCCTCTGGAGCCACGGAACCAACTCTGAGACCCCCGAGGAGCTCCCGGGATCCACCCGGGGAAATCCTCCCCTGGAAGATCTCCAGAGATCCACCCAGACAAATCCTTTGCCGGGAGAACTTTTTGGATCCACCTGGAGAAATCCTGCCCTGGTGGAACTTCCTGTTTCCACCCAGACCAATCTTTGGCTGGGAGATCTCTTGGGATCCACCTGGATAAGTCCTTTGTTGAAGGAGTTCCTGGGATCCACCTGGACAATCCTCCCCTGGAAGAACTTCCCACATCCATCCAGATCGATCCTTTGTTGAAAGAGCTCTGGGATCCACCCGGACAAATCCTCTGCTGGAACATCTCCCGGGATCCACCGGGGCAGATCCTTTGGAACATCTCCCGGGATCCACCGGGGCAGATCCTCTGCTGGAACATCTCCCGGGATCCACCGGGGCAGATCCTTTGGAACATCTCCCGGGATCCACCGGGGCAGATCCTTTGGAACATCTCCTGGGATCCAACAGGGCAGATCCTTTGGAACATCTCCTGGGATCCAACAGGGCAGATCCTCTGCTGGAACATCTCCCGGGATCCACTGGGGCAGATCCTTTGGAACATCTCCCGGGATCCACCAGGGCAGATCCTTTGGAACATCTCCTGGGATCCAACAGGGCAGATCCTCTGCTGGAACATCTCCCGGGATCCACTGGGGCAGATCCTTTGGAACATCTCCCGGGATCCACCGGGGCAGATCCGCCCCTGGAAGACCTCTTGACATCCCCCCAAACAACCCTCCCGCACCACAACCCCGACCCCACGACGATCCCGCCTCCCCGAGCGCTCGATCCGCCACCGCCACGGTGGCCACCAGCACGAGGACCATGACCACGGTGACCGGGACCAAGGTGACCACGATCAGGGTGGCCACCACCACAATGACCACCATCAAGGTGACCACGATCATGGTGACCACGACCATGGTGGCCACCATCATGATGACCACGACCATGGTGACCAGGATTAAGGTGACAGTGACTGTGGTGGCTACCATCTCGATGACCGCAATCATGATGACCGCAACCATGGCGGCCACCATCACGATGACCGCGATCACAGTGACCAGGATCAAGGTGACCGCAATCACGGTGGCCATCAGTCACGATGACCATGATCATGGTGTCCAGGGTGACAATGACCGCGACCACAGTGACCAGGATCAAGATGACCATGGCCATGGTGGCCACCAATCACGATGACCATGATCATGCTGTCCGAGATGACGATGACCGCCATCACGGTGGCCACCATCATGATGATCCTGATCACAGTGACCGAGATCAAGGTGACCACGACCACGGCGGCCACCATCACAATGACCCTGATCAAGGTGACAACGACCGCGGCGGCCGCCATCACAATGACCCCGATCAAGGTGACCGCGATCGCGGCGGCCGCCATCACAATGACCCCGATCAAGGTGACCGCGACCGCGGCGGCGCCGCGCCGGCGGCCATCAGGGCGTGTAGGCGGGCGGCGGCTGGAACTGGTTGACCACCTCGTAGTCGGGGCCGTAGGGCTCGGCCTCCTCCATCTCGGAGAGCAGCTCCAGCGCCTGCTCCTCCTCCTCGCTGGGGTAGTGCCGCAGCAGGTTGGCGGCCGTGGCCAGGATGGAGGCGCCGCCCGCGCCCGCCACCAGGTAGAAGCTGACGGCGAAGGTGACGAACACCTGGGAGCCGTGGTACTTCTTGTGCTGCTGCTGCTGCGCCAGGAGCAGCTCCGAGGCCCAGTAGCAGAAGCCGATCACCGTGGCGCACTGGAGAACTGGAAAACGGGGAAAAATGGGGAAAATGGGTTAAACTGGGGGAAAATGGGAAAAAACATCGAAAAATGGTAAAACTGGGGTGGGTTTGGGGTGTCCAGGAGCAGCTCCGAGGCCCAAGAGCAGAAGCCGATCACCGTGGCGCACTGGAGAACTGGGGGAAAACTTGGAAAAATGGGTTAAACTGGGGGAAAATGGGAAAAAACATCGAAAAATGGTAAAACTGGGGTGGGTTTGGGGTGTCCAGGAGCAGCTCCGAGGCCCAAGAGCAGAAGCCGATCACCGTGGCGCACTGGAGAACTGGGGGAAAACTTGGAAAAATGGGTTAAACTGGGGGAAAATGGGAAAAAACATCAAAAAATGGAAAAAAAACATCGAAAAATGGAAAAAAATCAAAAAATGGGTAAAACTGGGGTGGGTTTGGGGTGTCCAGGAGCAGCTCCGAGGCCCAGGAGCAGAAGCCGATCACCGTGGCGCACTGGAGAACTGGAAAATGGGGGAAAAAATGGGGAAAAATGGGTTAGATTGGGGGGAAATGGGAAAAAACATCAAAAAATGGAAAAAAATCAAAAAATGGGTAAAACTGGGGTGGGTTTGGGGTTTGGGGCGTCCAGGAGCAGAAGCCGATCGCACGGCAGGACTGGAAAAGGGGAAAAATGGGGTTAGATCGGAGAAAAACATCGAAAAATGGGGGAAAAATGGGAGAAAACATTAAAAAATGGGTTAGATTGGGGAAAAATGGGGGATTTTGGGTGGAATTCCATCTCCTTTTTTTTTTTTTTTAATTTTCAGGTGATTTTTTGGGCGATTTTTGGGTGAAATTCCACCTTTTTTGGGAGTTTTTTTGCGGGGAATTTTGGGTGAAAATTCACCATTTTTTGTGAGGACTTTTGGGTGAGATTTCACCTTATTTTTTTAAATTTTGGGGGGATTTTGGGGCATTTTTTGGGGATTTTTGGGTGGAATTTCACCAGGTTTTTTTTTAAATCTTGGGGGGATTTTGGGGCATTTTTTGGGGGATTTTTGGGTGGAATTTCACCGGGGTTTTTTTTAAATGTTGGGGGTTTTTCGGGTGCCCCACCTGTGAGGATGTGGGCGAAGGCGTAGCGCCGGGTGATTTTCAGGGCCGGGTGTTTGGGCCCGAAGACGTCGAGCAGGAAAGCGCCGAGGCTGCACAGGATGCCCAGGAAGCAGAAGGCAGCGATGACCCGCAGCAGCAGCACCGTCTGCGGGTTCATGCAGAAATCTGGGAGGAAAAAAAGAGAAAAAACAGGGTTAGAGGAAAGAAAAATGGGATTTTTAAACAAAAAACCTGATTTTTCAGCAAAAAACCCCGAGTTTCTGCGCAAAAAATCCGATTTTTTGCCCAAAAAAACCTGAATTTTCTGCCCAAAATTTGGATTTGCTGTGCAAAAAATAAAAATAAAAAAAAAATCAGATATTCTGCCCAAAAAATTCCCCCAAAAACCAGTTTTTCCGACCAAAAAATTGGATTTTATGCCCCAAAACAATTGACTTTTCTGGCAAAGGGACCCAACCCAGCCGGAATTTGGGGTGGAAAAGGGGAATTTTGGGGGATTTTGGGGGAACAAATCCAACCATTCCTTTAGACGCCAACGCCCCTTTGAGGCAATCCCTGTCATTAGGGATGGCTCGTTAATTAGGGGTGACTCATTAATTAGGGGTGAGTCGTTAATTACAGAGAACTCGTTAATTAGGGACGAGTCCCCGTGCCCAAGGTGGGGAGCAAGGCTGGAAAAAATGGGAACAGGAAATTCCACGGGAATGGGGAGGGAGGGAGAGGAGAGAAAGATCTGGAAGGGGACAAAAAAGTCTGGAAAGGATGGAAAGGACAGAAGGTTCTGGAAGGGACAGAAGGACACAGAAGGTTCTGGAAGGGGACAGAAGGGACTGGAATGCCACGGAAGTTTCCAGAAAGGAACAGAAGGACACGGAAGGTTCCGGAAGGGGACAGAAGGCTCTGGAAGGACAGAAGGCCATGGAAGGTTCCGGAAGGGGACAGAAGGCCATGGAAGGTTACAGGAGATTACAGAAAGGACAGAAGGCCACAGAGGGTTCTGGAAGGTTCCAGAAGGGACAGAAGACCACAGAAGGCTCCGGAAGGCCATGGAAGGGGACAGAAGGGACGGAAGGCTCCGGAAGGACAGAAGGCCACAGAGGGTTCCTGAAGGGGACAGAAAGCCATGGAAGGTTCTGGAAGGGACAGAAGACAACGGAAGGCTCTGGAAGGACAGAAGACTATGGAAGGTTCTGGAAGGACAGAAGACAACGGAAGGCTCTGGAAGGACAGAAGGCCACGGAAGGTTCTGGAAGGGGACAGAAGGCCACGGAAGGTTCTGGAAGGGGACAGAAGGCCACGGAAGGCTCTGGAAGGGGACAGAAGGGACGGAAGGCTCTGGAAGGGGACAGAAGGGATGGAAGGCTCTGGAAGGGGACAGAAGGCCACGGAAGGTTCTGGAAGGGGACAGAAGGCCACGGAAGGTTCTGGAAGGGGACAGAAGGCCACGGAAGGTTCTGGAAGGGGACGGAAGGTTCCGGAAGGCCCCGGAAGGCGGCGGAAGGTTCCGGAAGGCCGCGCGGCGCTCACCTCGCAGCAGCTCGGGCTGCACGAAGCCCAGCACGTCGGCCACGCCCAGCTCCTGGCGCGCGCAGGTGCCGCCGTGGATGCGCAGCCAGGCGGGCTCGGCCAGCGCGGTGCAGAGCGCGGTGATGGCCAGCGCCCCCGGCAGCGCCGACGCCAGGCTGCGCTCCGGCTGCTTCGGCAGCGCCGCGCCGCCCCGGCGCCGCCCCGGCCCCGCGCCCGCCGCGCCCGCCGAGTACATCGCGGGGACGGGAGCGGAACCGGAACGGGGGGACGGGACACCGGCCCGGGGCACCGGGACTGGCACCGGGACCGGCACCGGGGTTACGGACACCGGCCCAGGGGCACCGGGACCGGCACCGGGACCGGCACCGGGGTTATGGACACCGGACTGGGGTCACCGGGACCGGCACCGGGACTGGCACCGGGGTTATGGACACCGGCCCAGGGGCACCGGGACCGGCACCGGGACCGGCACCGGGGTTTGACCTGGACACCGGTACTGGGGTCACCGGGACCGGCACCGGGACTGGCACCGGGGTTATGGACACCGGCCCGGGGCACCGGGACTGGCACCGAGACTGGAACCGGGACTGGCACCGGGGTTATGGACACCGGGCCGGGGTCACCAGGATTGGCACCGAAACCGGAACCAGCACCGGGACTGGAACAGGGAGTGGAACCGGGAACGGAATCAGGACCAGCACCGGGACCGGTACCAGGGTACAGACACCGGCCCGGGGTCACTGGAACCGGCACCGGAACCGGGACTGGAATGAGACTGGAGTCGGGACTGCCACCGGGTAACAAACACCGGCTCCGGGTCACTGGGACTGGGTTAGAGTCACCTGCTCTGGGTCACCGGTACCGGGACTGGAACCGGGAATGGCACTGAGACCGGCACCGGGACCAGCACTGGGGTCACGGACACTGCCGCCGGGTCACCGGGACCGGGACCGGGGCAGTGACACCTGCTTTGGGTCACCCGGACGGGCACCGGGACCAGAACTGGGACGGGGAATGGGGTAACGGACACCTGGTCCAAGTCACCGGTACCGGTGCAGCAACACCTGCCCCGGGTCCCGGTACCGGCTCTGAGTCACTGACACCTGCCCCGGGTCCCGGTACCGGGGCACTGACACCCGCTCCAGGTCCCCGGTACTGGCTATGGGTCACCGGGACCGGCTCCGAGATAACAGACAGCCGCCCCGGGTCACCGGGACCGGCTCAGCAACACCCGCACCCGCCCCGGGCCACCGGTTCCGAGTCACTGACAGCTGCTCCGGGTCACCGGTACCGGCTCCGGGACCCCCGACACCCGCCCCGGGATCACCGGTACCGGTTCCCGACTCGCGGCACCCTCCCCGCGTCACCGACACCCGCCCCGGGATCACCGGTACCGGTCCCCGGACCCCTGACACCCGCCCCGGCTTCACCGGCAGTGGCTTCCGACACCGGTCCCGGTCCCCCGACACCGGTCCCGGTCGCTCCGAACGCGCTGAGCCCGGCCCGGACACCCCGACAGCGGCCCCGGGACAGGCGGTGCCGGTGCCGATCCCGGGACAGGCGGTGCCGGTGCCGGTGCCGATCCCGACCCCGCCGGGCCCCGGCAGCGGCTCCGGGCCCTCCTCACGGCCCCGCCCCGCCCGGCCGCGCTTCCGCTTCCGCTCCGGTTCCGCTTCCGGCGCCGCTCCGGTTCCGCTTCCGGCCGCTCCGGTTCCGGTTCCGGCCGCGGTGCCGCTGTCGGTTCCGGCGGCGCTGCCGGTGCCGTGCCGCCATGCCCGAGGCGCTGTCGCTGCTGTGCCGGGGTGTCCGCGCACCCCGAGTCCCGCTGCTGGGCCCTGGCCTGGAGCCCCAGCGGGGCCCTGCTGGCGTCCTGCGGCGGGGACCGCACCGTGAGGATATGGGGCCGTGAGGGTGAGCGGGGACCGGGACCGGGACCGCACCGTGAGGATATGGGGCCGTGAGGGTGAGCGGGGACCGGGACCGGGACCGGGACCGCACCGTGAGGATATGGGGCCGTGAGGGTGAGCGGGGACCGGGGAAACCGGGACCGCACCGTGAGGATATGGGGCCGCGAGGGTGAGCGGGGACCGGGACCGGGACCGCACCGTGAGGATATGGGGCCGTGAGGGTGAGCGGGGACCGGGGAAACCGGGACCGCACCGGGAGGATATGGGGCCGTGAGGGTGAGCGGGGACCGGGGAAACCGGGACCGCACCGTGAGGATATGGGGCCGTGAGGGTGAGCGGGGACCGGGGAAACCGGGACCGCACCGTGAGGATATGGGGCCGTGAGGGTGAACGGGGACCGGGACCGGGACCGCACCGTGAGGATATGGGGCCGCGAGGGTGAGCGGGGACCGGGACCGGGACCGCACCGTGAGGATATGGGGCCGCGAGGGTGAGCGGGGACCGGGACCGCACCGTGAGGGTCCGGGGAAACCGGGACCGGGACCGGGAGCAGGTGTGGGGCTGGGATGGTGAGTGCGAACCGGGACTGGCTGTGGGGAAACCGGGACCGGACAGTGCGGGGGGGACCGGGCTGGACACGGGGCTGGCAGGGCGGTGTCCCGGTGTCCCCTCAGTGTCCCGGTGTCCCCGTGCCGGGCGGCGCTGGGGCTGGCAGGGCGGTGTCCCCTCGGTGTCCCCTCAGTGTCGGTGTCCCGGTGGCAGGCTCGGGCTGGGCGTGCCGGGCGGTGCTGGGGCTGTGTCCCGGTGTCCCCTCAGTGTCGGTGTCCCGGTGGCAGGCTCGGGCTGGGCGTGCCGGGCGGTGCTGGGGCTGGCAGGGCGGTGTCCCCGGTGTCCCCTCGGTGTCCCCTCAGTGTCGGTGTCCCGGTGGCAGGCTCGGGCTGGGCGTGCCGGGCGGTGCTGGCGGACGGGCACCAGCGCACGGTGCGCAGGGTGGCGTGGTCGCCGTGCGGGCACTTCCTGGCCTCGGCCAGCTTCGATGGCACCACCTGCGTCTGGAGGCGCCGCGAGCACGACTTCGAGGTGGGACACTGCCACCCGTGCCACCCCCCAGTGTCACCTGTGTCACCCCAGTGTCGCCTGTGTCCCCTCAGTGTCACCTGTGTCCCCTCAGTGTCGCCTGTGTCACACCCCCAGTGTCACCTGTGTCACCCCCCCCAGTGTCGTCTGTCTCCCCAGTGTCACCTGTGTCCCCAGACCCTTTCCTGCCCCCGTGCCCACGGTGCGCTGTCCCCGCAGGTGGTGGCCACGCTGGAGGGACACGAGAACGAGGTGAAGTCGGTGGCCTGGGCACCCTCGGGGTCACTGCTGGCCACCTGCAGCCGTGACAAGAGCGTCTGGGTCTGGGAGGGTGAGACTGATCCCTGTGTCCCCTGTGACCCCACACTGTCCCCTGTGACCCCTATGTCCCTGACTGTCCCCTGTGTCCTCACACTGTCCCCTGTGTCCCCGACTGTCCCCTGTGACCCCTGACTGTCCCCTGTGTCCTCTGTGTCCCCTCACTGTCCCGTGTCCCCTGTGTCCCTGACTGTCCCCTGTGTCCCCTGTGCCCCGTGTCCCCTGACCGTCCCCTGTGTCCCCTGTGCCCCGTGTCCCCGCAGTGGACGAGGAGGAGCAGGAGTTCGAGTGCGTCAGCGTGCTGAGCGCCCACAGCCAGGACGTCAAACACGTGGTGTGGCACCCCAGCCAGGAGGTACTGGGGACACCTGGGGACACCTGGGGACACGCCTGGGACACCTGCGGGGACGTGGGGACGCACCTGGGGGGGCCGTGGGACAGCTGGGGACACACCTGAGACACACCTGGGGACATCTGAGGGGGCCGGAGGACAGCTGGGGGAGCCTGGGGACCCACCTAGGGGCTCTGGGGACAGCTGGGACATCTGGGGGGACATGGGGGGACATCTGGGGATACACCTGGGACAGCTGGGGGGACATGGGGGGACATCTGGGGATACACCTGGGACAGCTGGGGGAGCCTGGGGACACACCTAGGGGCTCTGGGGACAGCTGGGACATCTGGGGGGACATGGGGGGACATCTGGGGATACACCTGGGACAGCTGGGGCCCTGGGGACACACCTGGGGACACCTGGGGACACCCCAAACTCCCGCAGGGACCCCCAGGGACACCCAAGCCCCCCAAACCCCGCCAGGGTCTCATTCTTGTCCCCAATGTCCCCAACGGCGTCCCCAGCTGCTGGCCAGCGCCAGCTACGACGACACGGTGCGGCTGTACCGCGAGGACGAGGACGACTGGGTGTGCTGCGCCACCCTGGAGGGACACACGTCCACCGTCTGGGCGGTGGCCTGGGAGCGCTCGGGCCAGCGCCTGGTGTCCTGCAGCGACGACCGCACCCTGCGCGTGTGGCAGCGCGCCGAGGGACACGGTGAGGGACAGGGACATGGGGACATGGGGACAGGGCCCGGTGTCCTGCAGCGACGACCGCACCCTGCGCGTGTGGCAGCGCGCCGAGGGACACGGTGAGGGACAGGGGACAGCAGGGGGACAGGGGACACGGGGACAGGGCCCGGTGTCCTGCAGCGACGACCGCACCCTGCGCGTGTGGCAGCGCGCCGAGGGACACGGTGAGGGACAGGGGACAGCAGGGACACGGGGACAGTAGGGACAGGGACATGGGGATGACAGGGACATGGGGACAGCAGGGACATGGGGACATGAGGACAGGGATGGGGACATGGGGACAGGGATCAGGAGCTGGGGATGGGGGCAGGCATGGGGACAGGGGACTCACGTCCTGCAGCAGTGACTGCACCCTGCGGGGGTGGACACCTCAATGTCCCCGCTGTCCCCGATGTGTCCCCAATGTGTCCCCAATGTGTCCCCAGGCGGTGGCTCGGAGCACAGCTGGCAGTGTGTCTGCACCCTGTCCGGGTACCACGGGCGCAGCATCTACGACGTGGCCTGGTGAGCGTTGGGGACGTTGGGGACACCGGGGGGACATGGGGGACGCCGGGGACACCTCACTGGGTTCCCTTCCCGCGACCCCTGTGGTCCCCAGATGCCACCGCCCCGGTGACCCCTCAAGGTGCCGCCTGACCGCGTCCGTGTCCCCGCAGGTGCCACCTGACGGGCGCGGTGGCCACGGCGTGCGGTGACGACGCCGTGCGGGTGTTCGAGGAGGCGTCCCCGGCGTCCCCGGGGTCCCCGGTGACCTTCAGCCTGGCGGCCCACGTGCCGCGGGCGCACGCCCAGGACGCCAACGGGGTGGCCTGGCACCCGCGGGAGCCGGGGCTGCTGGCCTCGTGCGGGGACGACGGCGACATCGCCTTCTGGCGCTACCAGCGCCCCGACGGGCTCTGAGCCGCACCGGGGACACCGCGGGACCTCCAGGGCACCGCGGGGACACCACGGACCTCCCAGGGCCTCCGGGATCACCCAGCGCTCTCCAGAACCTCCCCATGGCCTCCAGAACCTCCTGTGGCCTCCGGGATCACCCGGCGTTCTCCAGAACCTCCCCCATGGCCTCCAGGATCATCCAGCGTTCTCCAGAACCTTCCCAGGACCTCCAGAACCTCCAGGATCACCCAGCGCTCTCCAGAACCTTCCCATGGCCTCCAGAAGCTTCCCATGGCCTCCAGGATCACCCAACATCCTCCAGGAGATCTCAGGGGATTCCAGGATCGCCCAGTGTTCTCCAGAACCTTCCCATAATCTCCAGGACCCTCCCGTGGCCTCCAGGATCGCCCAACGTTCTCCAGAACCTTCCCGTGGCCTCCAGGACACCTCCAGGATCACCCAACGTTCTCCAGAACTTATCCCATGGCCTCCAGAAGAGTCCTGTGGCCTCCAGGAGATCTCAGTGGCCTCCAGGATCACCCAGCGTTCTCCAGAACCTCCCCATGGTCTCCAGAAGCTTCCCATGGCCTCCAGGATCGCCCAACGTTCTCCAGAACCTTCCCGTGGCCTCCAGGACACCTCCAGGATCACCCAACGTTCTCCAGAACCTCCCAACGGCCTCCAGGATCACTCAACATCCTTCAGGACATCTCAGTGGCCTCCAGGATCACCCAACGTTCTCCAGAACTTATCCCATGGCCTCCAGAAGATTCCTGTGGCCTCCAGGAGATCTCAGTGGCCTCCAGGATCACCCAGTGTTCTCCAGAACCTCCCCACAGCCTCCAGGAACCTCCAGGATCATCCAGTGTTCTCCAGAACCTCCCAACGGCCTCCAGGATCACCCAACATCCTTCAGGACATCTCAGTGGCCTCCAGGATCACCCAGCGTTCTCCAGAACCTCCCCATGGCCTCCAGGGCACCTCCAGGATCACCCAGTGTTCTCCAGAACCATTCCCATGGCCTCCAGAACCTCCAGGATCACCCAACATTCTCCAGAATCTTCCCGTGGCCTCCAGGGCACCTCCAGGATCACCCACTGTTCTCCAGAACCTTCCCAGATGTCCTCCAGACCCCCCGGGTCCCCGCGGTGTCCCCAGCCCGTCCTCGTGTCCGTCCCCAGTTGGCTTTGTGGGGTGGCTTCGGGGTCCCACGGCCAATAAAGCCCAGGATGGCCCAAAATCGCGGAATTGCCAACCTTTATTGCACAGCCGCAGCGGGGCAATCCCAGATCCCCAAATCCCAAATTCCCCCCAAATTCCCCCCAAATTCCCCCCAAATCCCCCCAAATTCCCGAATTTTCCCCAAAATTCCTTTGGGATTGGGATTTTTTTGGGGGGATTTTTTGGGATTTTTTTCAGTTTTGGGATCGGATTTTTTGGGGTTTTTGGGACTTTGGGATTTTTGGGATTTTTTGGGATTGGGATTTTTGGGATTTTGGGATTTTTGGGATTTCGGGATTTCCCTGAGTTGTTCCCAATCCCGGGGGGGATCCCCCAAAAAAGCCTCGTACCGGGGGGGGAGGGGACACTGGGGTGGGGACATTGGGGGTGTCCCTGTCCCTGGGGTGGCACTTGGGGTGTTCCTGTCACAGGGGGTGGCACTTGAAGTGTCCCTCGTCCCAAGGAGGGGACATTGGGAGTGGCCCTGTCCCTGGGGTGGCACCTGGGGGTGTCCCTGTCCCAGGGTCCCCATGGAGGTGTCACAGCTGGTCCCGGTGGCACTTGGGGACAATGACGTGGGTGGCCCTGCGCGCCCAGATGTGGCAGTGACATTGGGGACAATCCCAGTGACACCTGGGGACATTGGGGACAATCACAGTGACACTGGGGACAGTCACAGGCGGTCCCGGTGGCGCTTGGGGACGGTGACGCGGGTGGCCCTGCGCTCCGAGATGTGGCAGTGACCCTGGGGACAGTCACAGGCGGTCCCGGTGGCGCTTGGGGACAGTGACGCGGGTGGCCCTGCGCTCCGAGATGTGGCGCCGCACGCGGCCCGGGGGCGGCTCCGGGGCCAGCGAGGGACTCGAGTGGCACTTGGTGAGCGGCGCGGGGACGTGGGGACACTCGGGGCTGTCCCCCAGGGGACCCTCGGGGATGTCCCCGAGCTCCCCGGTGTCCCCGCTGTCCCCGCTGTCCCCGGTGTCCCCGCGCAGCCACGCCCCCAGCGCCTGCACGTAGGTGAGGCAGCGCTGGCGCTGCGGGGACAGGGACACGCGGGTCACCGGGGTGGCACCGGGGTGGCACCTCCCGGTGGCACCGGGTCACCCCTCCCCTCCCCCTGGTCATTGTGTCACTCGCTGGTGTCCCCAGTGTCCCCTTTGTCCTCGATCCAGTGTCCCTGTGCCGCCCCAATGTCCCCGATGTCCCCAATCTCTCAATGTCCCCATCGCCCCCAGTGTTCCCATTGTCCCCAATCCCCCAATGTCCCCAGTGTCCCCAGTGTTTCCACTGTCCCCAATCCCCCAATGTCCCCATTGTCCCCGTTGTCACCTCCTGGCACAGGAAGTCCCCAATGTCCCCATCGCCCCCATTCCCCCCATTGTCCCCAATGTCCCCAATGTCCCTGAGCCACCCCAATGTCCCCGATGTCCCCACTGTCACCTCCTCCCGCAGGAAGTCCCCATGTGCCCGGTGTCCCCATTATCCCCAATGTCCCCGATCCCTTAATGTCCCCCCAGTGTCCCTGTGCCACCCTGATGTCCCCAGTGTCCCCGTGCCATCCCAGTGTCCCCGTGCCATCCCAGTGTCCCTGTGCCATCCCAGTGTCCCCGCTGTCACCTCGTCCCGCAGCAAGTCCCCGTGTGCCCGATGTCCCCAATATCCCCAATGTCCCCACTGTCCCCAGTGTCCCCGTGCCACCCCGCTGTCCCCGCTGTCACCTCGTCCCGCAGGAAGTCCCCGTGTGCCCGGTGCTCCTCCTGCTCCCGTCCCCGTCCCTCGGGCAGCCGCTGGTGCTCCAGGAGCTGGCACGTCACTGTCCCCAACCAGAGCCGCAGCTGCGCCTGCTGCTGCTCCTGGGGACATTGGGGACATTGGGGACATCGGGGTCACTGTCCCCAACCAGAGCCGCAGCTGTGCCTGCTGCTGCTCCTGGGGACATTGGGGACACTGGGGTGGCACCGAGACATTGGGAACATCACTGGGGACATCATTGGGGACATTGAGGTGGCACAGGGACATTGGGGTGGCACAGGGACATTGGGGACATGGGGGACATCGGGGTGACACAGAGACATCGGGGACATCAACAGGGATATTGGGGGCATTGGGGACAAGGGGGTGGCACAGGGACATTGGGGACATCATTGGGGACATCACTAGGGACATTGAGGTGGCACAGGGACATGGGGGTGTCACAGGGACATTGGGGACACCATTGGGGGCATTAGGGACATTGAGGTGGCACAGAGACATTGGGGTGGCACAGGGACATTGGGGTGTCACAGGGACATTGGGGACATCATTGGGGGCATTGGGGACATGGGGGTGGCACCGAGACATTGGGGTGTCACAGGGACATTGGGGTCATCACTGGGGACACTGGGGACAAGGGGGTGACCCAGGGACTTTGGGGACATTGCGGTGGCACAGCCCAACTTTGGGGCTTTGGGGTTTCTTGGGATTTGTGGGGTTTTGGGGTTTTTTTTGGGATATTTCCGTGGGGATTTGGGGTTTCCATGGGATTTGGGGTTTCCATGGGGTTTGGGATATTTCAATGGGGTTTGGGATATTTCAATGGGGTTTTTGAGTATTTCAATGGGGTTTTTGGGGTTTGGGGTATCTTTCTGGGGTTTTGGGGTGGTTTTTGGGGCGCTCCTCACCGGGGGGCAGCGGCTGGGGGCCGAGGGCAGGATGGGATTGGGGGATTTGGGGTTTCCATGGGATTTGGGATATTTCAATGGGGTTTTTGGGTATTTCAATGGGGTTTTTTGGGTTTTGGGTATTTCAATGGGGTTTTTGGGGTATCTTTCTGGGGTTTTGGGGCGCTCCTCACCGGGGGGCAGCGGCTGGGGGCCGAGGGCAGGATGGGATTGGGGGATTTGGGGTTCCTATGGGGTTTGGGATATTTCAATGGGGTTTTTGGGTATTTCAATGGGGTTTGGGGTATTTCAATGGGGTTTGGGATATTTCAATGGGGTTTTTGGGGTTTTGGGATATTTTTATGGGGTTTTGGGGTATCTTTTTGGGGTTTTTGGGGTGGTTTTTGGGGCGCTCCTCACTGGGGGGCCGCGGCTGGCAGCCGAGGGCAGGATGGGATTGGGGGATTTGGGGTTTCCATGGGATTTGGGATATTTCAATGGGGTTTTTGGGTATTTCTATGGGGTTTTTTGGGTTTTGGGTATTTCAATGGGGTTTTGGGGGTATCTTTTTTGGGGTTTTGGGGGCGTTCCTCACCGGGGGGCAGCGGCTGGGGGCCGAGGGCAGGATGGGATTGGGGGATTTGGGGTTTCCATGGGTTATGAATATTTCAATGGGGTTTGGGATATTTCAATGGGGTTTTTGGGGTTTTGGGTATTTCAATGGGGTTTTTGGGGTATCTTTTTGGGGGTTTTTGGGGCACTCCTCACCGGGGGGCAGCGGCTGGGGGCCGAGGGCAGGATGGGATTGGGGGATTTGGGGTTTCCATGGGGTTTGGGGTATTTCAATGGGGTTTTGGATGTTTCAATGGGGTTTTTGGGTATTTCTATGGGGTTTTTGGGGTTTTTGGGGTGGTTTTTGGGGCGCTCCTCACCGGGGGGCAGCGGCTGGGGGCCGAGGGCAGGATGGGATTGGGGGATTTGGGGTTTCCATGGGGTTTGGGGTATTTCAATGGGGTTTTTGGGTATTTCAATGGGGTTTTTTGGGTTTTGGGGTATCTTTTGGGGGTTTTGGGGTGGTTTTTGGGGCGCTCCTCACCGGGGGGCAGCGGCTGGGGGCCGAGGGCAGGATGGGTCTCACGAAGCGGCGCCGGGAGCCGACGGCCGCGGGGAACGGGGGGGACGAGGAGAGGGCGGCGGCCACGTTGATCCCGAACACCCACTGGGACAGCTCCCGGGGGCTCCTGTGACGTCACCGTGACGTCACCGGTGACCTCACAACGACGTCATACCCACCCAATAGCCCCACATGGCGCAAAAACCCCAAACAGTCAAAAAAAAACCCCAAATGCCCCAAATGTTGCAAAAAAACCCAAATAGGCCTGAGTGACCCCAAAAATATCCCAAAACCCCCCAAATATCCCACATTTACCCTCAAAATACCCCCAAAACCCCCCAAAATATCCCAAAATTACCCTCAAAATAGCCCCAAAAATCTCAAAATTACCCCGCAAAAATATTCCAAAATTACCCTCAAAATAACCCCCGAAATTACCCCCAAATATCCCAAAATTACCCCCCAAAAATCCCCCAAAATTACCCCCAAAATGCCCCAAGATTACCCTAAAAAAATCCCCAAATTACCCCACAAATACCCAAAAAGTTACCCCAAATTACCCCAACAATTACCCCAAAAATATCCCCAAATATCCCCAAATTACCCCCAAAAATACCCCCCAAAAAACCCCAAAATCCCCTCTAAAATATCCCCCAAAACACCCCAAGATTACCCTAAAAAATCCCAAAATTCCCCCCAAAAACTCCCCCCAAAAATACCCCAAAATACCCCAAAATTATTTGTAGGATTTGGGATTTTTTTTTTTTTAGGATTTTGGGAATTTTTTTTTAGGATTTTTTTTAGGATTTGGGATTTTTTCCATATTTAGGATTTTTTTTTTTAGGATTTCAGATTTTTTTTTCGCCTTTTGAGATTTCTCCCCACATTTCTCTTTCTTAACCCTTCCCAAACCATTTCCCTGATGGGATTTTTTTAGGATTTCCCCTTTTTTTTTTAGGATTTCCCCTTTTTGGGGTTTTCCTCCTTTCTGGGGTGCCTTACTGTGCCTGGCACAGGAACTCCCTGCGGTCCCCGGCGCGCAGCAGGAAGACGTTGGGGCGCTTGGTGTATTTGGGGTGGGGCCGGGCCAGGGCGTGGGGCAACCCCAAAAACTCCTCGGGGCCCTCGGGGGGGTCCCTCTGCAGCAGCAGGAGGGGACCCCGGAGCTCGGCCCTAAAACGCTTCCAGCCCCGGCGGCCCCAGGGAGCTGTGGGGGAGAAAAACCCCAAAATGGTAAAAACCTGAAATATTCCCCATAAAATCCCACGAAATCCACCCCAAATCCCATAAAATCCCATTAAAACCACCCCAAATCCCACAAAATCCCATTAAAACCACCCCAAATCCCATGAAATTCCCCCAAATCCCACAAAATCCCATG